>NW_027592239.1:0-59811 GCF_964213995.1 Mustelus asterias
CTGGAGCAGAGTCTGAGAACAATAGACTGCAATGATCCAATACTGGATCAGAAACTGAGAACAATAGACTGTAATGTTCCAGCACTGGATCAGAATCTGGGAACAATAGAGCGGAATGTTACAGTACTGGACCAGAATCTGAGAACAATAGATTGTAATGTCCCAATACTGGATCAGAATCTGAGAACAATAGACTGCAATGATCCAATACTGGTTCAGAATCTGAGAACAATAGACTGTAATGTTCCAAGAAAGGATTATTATCTGAGAACAATGGAATGCAATGTTCCAATACTGGATCAGAATTTGAGAACAACAGATTGTAATGTTGCAATCATTGATCAGAAACTGAGAACAATAAACTGCAATGATCCAAGACTGGATCATAATCTGAGAACAATAGACAGGGATGCTCCAATACTGGATCAGAATCTGAGAACAATTGACTGTAATGTTCCAATAAAGGATCTTAATCTGAGAACAATAGACTGTAATGTTCCAATACTGGATCAGAATCTGAGAACAATGGACGGGGATATTACAATGATGGGTCAGAATCTCAGATCAATAGACTGTAATGTTCCATTACTGGATCAGAATCTGAGAACAATAGACCACAATGTGAGAATAATTGCACAGAATCTGAGAACAAGAGACTGCAATGTTCCAATAATGGATCAGAATCTGAGATCAATAGAGTGCAAAGTTTCAATACTGCATCAGAATCTGAGAAAAAGAGACTGCTAAGTTCCAATACTGGATCAGAATATGGGAACAATGGTCCGGGTTGTTCCAATAATGGATCAGAATCTGAGACAAATAGACTGTAATGTTGCAATACTGGATCAGAATCTGAGACAAACAGATTGCAATGTTCCAATGCTGGAGCAGAATCTGAGAACAATAGACTGTAATGTTCCAATAAACGATCAGAATTTGAGAACAACAGACTGTGATGTTCCAATCGTTGATCAGAATCTGAACAATAGACTGTAATGTTCCAATACTGGGTCAGAATCTGAGAACAATGGGGCGGGATATTACAATGATGGATCAGAATCTGAGATCAATAGGCCGTAATGTTCCAATACTGGATCAGAATCTGAGAACAATGGACCGGGATATTAGAATGATGGATCAGAATCTGAGATCAATAGGCCGCAATGTTCCAATACTGGAGCAGAGTCTGAGAACAATAGACTGCAATGTTCGAATACTGGATCGGACTCTGGGAACAATACGCTGTAATGTTCCAATACTGGTTCAGACTCTGAGAAAAAAACAGACTGCAAATTTCCAATAATGGATCGGTATCTGTGAACAATAGATTGTAATGTTCCAATGCTCGATCAGAATCTGAGAACAATCCACTGCAAAGTTCGAATCCTGGATCGGACTCTAATGTTCCAATCATTTATCAGAATCTGAGAACAGTAGACTTCAATGTTCCAATACTGGCTCAGATTAAGTGAACAATAGAATGCAATGTTCCAAAACTGTATCAGAATCTGAGAACAGTGGACTGGGATATTACAATGATGGATCAGAATCTGAGATCAATAGACAGTCATGTTCCAATACTGGAGCAGAATCTGAGAACAATAGACTGCAATGTTCCAATACTGGATCAGAATCTGAGAACAATGGACCAGAATGTTCCAATACTGGGCCAGAATCGGAGAATATTAGACTGTAATGTTCCAATACTGGTCCAAATTCTGGGAACAATGGAAAGGGATTATCCAATAATGGATGAGATTCTGAGAACAACATACTGTAGTGTTCCAATAATGGATGACAATGTGGGAACAATGGACCGGGGTGCTCTAATAATGGATCGGAATCAGAGAAAAATAGACTGCAATTTTCCAATAATGGATCAGAATCCGAGAACAATAGTCCATCATGTTCCAATAATGGATGGGCAATGTCGGGAAAATGGACCGGGATGTTCTAATAAAGGATCAGATTCTGAGAACAATCAACTGCAATGTTCCAATAATGGAGCAGAATCTGAGAACAATAGACTGTAATGTTCCAGCACTGGATCAGAATCTGGGAACCATAGAGCGGAATGTTACAGTACTGGACCAGAATCTGAGAACAATAGATTGTAATGTCCCAATACTGGATCAGAATCTGAGAACAATAGACTGCAATGTTTCAATACTGGATCAGATTCTGAGAGCAATAGACGGGGATATTACAATGATGGGTCAGAATCTCAGATCAATAGACTGTAATGTTCCAATACTGGATCGGAATCTGAGAAAAAGAGACTGCAATGTTCCAATACTGGATCAGAATGTGGGAACAATGGTACGGGTTGTTCCTACAATGGAGCAGAATCTGAGAACAATAGACTGCAATGTTGCAATACTGGATCAGAATCTGAGACAAACAGATTGCAATGTTCCAATACTGGAGCAGAATCTGAGAACAATAGACTGTAATGTTCCAATAAACGATCAGAATTTGAGAACAACAGACTGTGATGTTCCAATCGTTGATCAGAATCTGAACAATAGACTGTAATGTTCCAATACTGGGTCAGAATCTGAGAACAATGGGGCGGGATATTACAATGATGGATCAGAATCTGAGATCAATAGGCCGTAATGTTCCAATACTGGATCAGAATCTGAGAACAATGGACCGGGATATTAGAATGATGGATCAGAATCTGAGATCAATAGGCCGCAATGTTCCAATACTGGAGCAGAGTCTGAGAACAATAGACTGCAATGTTCGAATACTGGATCGGACTCTGGGAACAATACGCTGTAATGTTCCAATATTGGTTCAGACTCTGAGAAAAAAACAGACTGCAAATTTCCAATAATGGATCGGTATCTGTGAACAATGGATTGTAATGTTCCAATGCTCGATCAGAATCTGAGAACAATCCACTGCAAAGTTCGAATCCTGGATCGGACTCTAATGTTCCAATCATTTATCAGAATCTGAGAACAGTAGACTTCAATGTTCCAATACTGGCTCAGATTCTGTGAACAATAGACTGTAATGTTCCAAAACTGTATCAGAATCTGAGAACAGTGGACTGGGATATTACAATGATGGATCAGAATCTGAGATCAATAGACAGTCATGTTCCAATACTGGAGCAGAATCTGAGAACAATAGACTGCAATGTTCCAATACTGGATCAGAATCTGAGAACAATGGACCGGAATGTTCCAATACTGGGCCAGAATCGGAGAATATTAGACTGTAATGTTCCAATACTGGTCCAAATTCTGGGAACAATGGAAAGGGATTATCCAATAATGGATGAGATTCTGAGAACAACATACTGTAGTGTTCCAATAATGGATGACAATGTGGGAACAATGGACCGGGATGCTCTAATAATGGATCGGAATCTGAGAAAAATAGACTGCAATTTTCCAATAATGGATCAGAATCCGAGAACAATAGTCCATCATGTTCCAATAATGGATGGCAATGTCGGGAAAATGGACCGGGATGTTCTAATAAAGGATCAGATTCTGAGAACAATCAACTGCAATGTTCCAATAATGGAGCAGAATCTGAGAACAATAGACTGTAATGTTCCAGCACTGGATCAGAATCTGGGAACAATGGAGCGGAATGTTACAGTACTGGACCAGAATCTGAGAACAATAGATTGTAATGTCCCAATACTGGATCAGAATCTGAGAACAATAGACTGCAATGTTTCAATACTGGATCAGATTCTGAGAGCAATAGACTGTAAAGTTCCAATACTGGTTCAGAATCTGAGAACAATCGACTGTAATGTTCCAAGAAAGGATTATAATCTGAGAACAATGGAATGCAATGTTCCAATACTGGATCATAATTTGAGAACAACAGATTGTAATGTTCCAATCATTGATCAGAAACTGAGAACAATAGACTGCAATGATCCAATACTGGATCAGAAACTGAGAACAATAGACTGTAATGTTCCAATACTGGATCATAATCTGAGAACAATACACAGGGATGCTCCAATACTGGATCAGAATCTGAGAACAATTGACTGTAATGTTCCAATAAAGGATCATAATCTGAGAACAATAGACTGTAATGTTTCAATACTGGATCAGAATCTGAGAACAATTGACTGTAATGTTCCAATAAAGGATCATAATCTGAGAACAATAGACTGTAATGTTTCAATACTGGATCAGAATCTGAGAACAATAGACTGTAATGTTTCAATACTGGATCAGAATCTGAGAACAATGGACGGGGATATTACAGTGATGGGTCAGAATCTCAGATCAATAGACTGTAATGTTCCAATACTGGATCGGAATCTGAGAACAATAGACTGCAATGTTCCAATACTGGATCAGAATGTGGGAACAATGGTACGGGTTGTTCCTACAATGGATCAGAATCTGAGAAAGATAGACTGCAATGTTCCAAAAAAGGATCATAATCTGAGAACAACAGACTGCAATGTTAGAATAATTGAACAGATTCCGAAAACAATCGACTGCAGTGTTCCAACACTGGATCAGAATCTGAGAACAATAGACTGTAATGTTCCAATAAAGGATCAGAATTTGAGAACAACACTGTAATGTTCCAAACATTGATCAGAATCTGAACAATAGACTGCAATGTTCCAATACTGGATAATAATCTGAGAACAATACACTGTAATGTTACAAAACTGGTTCAGAATCAGAGAACAACACACTGTAATGTTCCAATACTGAATCAGATACTGAGAACAGTGGACCGGGAGATTACAATGATGGGTTAGAATCTGAGATCAATAGACAGTCATGTTCCAATACTGGAGCAGAATCTGAGAACAAGAGACCACAATGTGAGAATAATTGAACAGAATCTGAGAACAATAGACCGCAATGTTAGAATAATTGAACAGAATCTGAGAACAATAGACTACAATGTTCCAATAATGCATCAGAATCTGAGACAAATAGACTGCTAAGTTCCAATACTGGATCAGAATCTGAGAACAACAGACTGTGATGTTCCAATCGTTGATCAGAATCTGAACAATAGACTGTAATGTTCCAATACTGGGTCAGAATCTGAGAACAATGGGGCGGGATATTACAATGATGGATCAGAATCTGAGATCAATAGGCCGTAATGTTCCAATACTGGAGCAGAGTCTGAGAACAATAGACTGCAATGATCCAATACTGGATCAGAAACTGAGAACAATAGACTGTAATGTTCCAGCACTGGATCAGAATCTGGGAACAATAGAGCGGAATGTTACAGTACTGGACCAGAATCTGAGAACAATAGATTGTAATGTCCCAATACTGGATCAGAATCTGAGAACAATAGACTGCAATGATCCAATACTGGTTCAGAATCTGAGAACAATAGACTGTAATGTTCCAAGAAAGGATTATTATCTGAGAACAATGGAATGCAATGTTCCAATACTGGATCAGAATTTGAGAACAACAGATTGTAATGTTGCAATCATTGATCAGAAACTGAGAACAATAAACTGCAATGATCCAAGACTGGATCATAATCTGAGAACAATAGACAGGGATGCTCCAATACTGGATCAGAATCTGAGAACAATTGACTGTAATGTTCCAATAAAGGATCTTAATCTGAGAACAATAGACTGTAATGTTCCAATACTGGATCAGAATCTGAGAACAATGGACGGGGATATTACAATGATGGGTCAGAATCTCAGATCAATAGACTGTAATGTTCCATTACTGGATCAGAATCTGAGAACAATAGACCACAATGTGAGAATAATTGCACAGAATCTGAGAACAAGAGACTGCAATGTTCCAATAATGGATCAGAATCTGAGATCAGTGGACTGGGATATTACAACGATGGATCAGAATCTGTGATCAATAGACAGTCATGTTCCAATACTGGAGCAGAATCTGAGAAAAAAAGACTGTAATGTTCCAATAAACGATCAGAATTTGAGAACAACAGACTGTGATATTCCAATCGTTGATCAGAATCTGAACAATAGACTGTAATGTTCCAATACTGGATCAGAATCTGAGAACAATAGACCACAATGTGAGAATAATTGCAAGAATCTGAGAACAAGAGAGTGCAATGTTCCAATAATGGATCAGAATCTGAGAAATATAAACTGTAATGTACCAATAATGGATCAGAATCTGAGAACAATAGACTGCAAAGTTTCAATACTGCATCAGAATCTGAGAAAAAGAGACTGCTAAGTTCCAATACTGGATCAGAATGTGGGAACAATGGTCCGGGTTGTTCCAATAATGGATCAGAATCTGAGACAAATAGACTGTAATGTTGCAATACTGGATCAGAATCTGAGACAAACAGATTGCAATGTTCCAAGGCTGGATCAGAATCTGAGAACAATAGACTGTAATGTTCCAATAAACGATCAGAATTTGAGAACAACAGACTGTGATGTTCCAATCGTTGATCAGAATCTGAACAATAGACTGTAATGTTCCAATACTGGATCAAAATCTGAGAACAATAGACCACAATGTGAGAATAATTGCAAGAATCTGAGAACAAGAGAGTGCAATGTTCCAATAATGGATCAGAATCTGAGAAATATAAACTGTAATGTACCAATAATGGATCAGAATCTGAGAACAATAGACTGCAATGATCCAATACTGGATCAGAAACTGAGAACAATAGACTGTAATGTTCCAGCACTGGATCAGAATCTGGGAACAATAGAGCGGAATGTTACAGTACTGGACCAGAATCTGAGAACAATAGATTGTAATGTCCCAATACTGGATCAGAATCTGAGAACAATAGACTGCAATGTTTCAATACTGTATCAGATTCTGAGAGCAATAGACTGTAAAGTTCCAATACTGGTTCAGAATCTGAGAACAATAGACTGTAATGTTCCAAGAAAGGATTATAATCTGAGAACAATGGAATGCAATGTTCCAATACTGGATCAGAATTTGAGAACAACAGATTGTAATGTTCCAATCATTGATCAGAAACTGAGAACAATAGACTGCAATGATCCAATACTGGATCATAATCTGAGAACAATAGACAGGGATGCTCCAATACTGGATCAGAATCTGAGAACAATTGACTGTAATGTTCCAATAAAGGATCTTAATCTGAGAACAATAGACTGTAATGTTCCAATACTGGATCAGAATCTGAGAACAATGGACGGGGATATTACAATGATGGGTCAGAATCTCAGATCAATAGACTGTAATGTTCCATTACTGGATCAGAATCTGAGAACAATAGACCACAATGTGAGAATAATTGCACAGAATCTGAGAACAAGAGACTGCAATGTTCCAATAATGGATCAGAATCTGAGATCAATAGAGTGCAAAGTTTCAATACTGCATCAGAATCTGAGAAAAAGAGACTGCTAAGTTCCAATACTGGATCAGAATATGGGAACAATGGTCCGGGTTGTTCCAATAATGGATCAGAATCTGAGACAAATAGACTGTAATGTTGCAATACTGGATCAGAATCTGAGACAAACAGATTGCAATGTTCCAATGCTGGAGCAGAATCTGAGAACAATAGACTGTAATGTTCCAATAAACGATCAGAATTTGAGAACAACAGACTGTGATGTTCCAATCGTTGATCAGAATCTGAACAATAGACTGTAATGTTCCAATACTGGGTCAGAATCTGAGAACAATGGGGCGGGATATTACAATGATGGATCAGAATCTGAGATCAATAGGCCGTAATGTTCCAATACTGGATCAGAATCTGAGAACAATGGACCGGGATATTAGAATGATGGATCAGAATCTGAGATCAATAGGCCGCAATGTTCCAATACTGGAGCAGAGTCTGAGAACAATAGACTGCAATGTTCGAATACTGGATCGGACTCTGGGAACAATACGCTGTAATGTTCCAACACTGGTTCAGACTCTGAGAAAAAAACAGACTGCAAATTTCCAATAATGGATCGGTATCTGTGAACAATAGATTGTAATGTTCCAATGCTCGATCAGAATCTGAGAACAATCCACTGCAAAGTTCGAATCCTGGATCGGACTCTAATGTTCCAATCATTTATCAGAATCTGAGAACAGTAGACTTCAATGTTCCAATACTGGCTCAGATTAAGTGAACAATAGAATGCAATGTTCCAAAACTGTATCAGAATCTGAGAACAGTGGACTGGGATATTACAATGATGGATCAGAATCTGAGATCAATAGACAGTCATGTTCCAATACTGGAGCAGAATCTGAGAACAATAGACTGCAATGTTCCAATACTGGATCAGAATCTGAGAACAATGGACCAGAATGTTCCAATACTGGGCCAGAATCGGAGAATATTAGACTGTAATGTTCCAATACTGGTCCAAATTCTGGGAACAATGGAAAGGGATTATCCAATAATGGATGAGATTCTGAGAACAACATACTGTAGTGTTCCAATAATGGATGACAATGTGGGAACAATGGACCGGGGTGCTCTAATAATGGATCGGAATCAGAGAAAAATAGACTGCAATTTTCCAATAATGGATCAGAATCCGAGAACAATAGTCCATCATGTTCCAATAATGGATGGGCAATGTCGGGAAAATGGACCGGGATGTTCTAATAAAGGATCAGATTCTGAGAACAATCAACTGCAATGTTCCAATAATGGAGCAGAATCTGAGAACAATAGACTGTAATGTTCCAGCACTGGATCAGAATCTGGGAACCATAGAGCGGAATGTTACAGTACTGGACCAGAATCTGAGAACAATAGATTGTAATGTCCCAATACTGGATCAGAATCTGAGAACAATAGACTGCAATGTTTCAATACTGGATCAGATTCTGAGAGCAATAGGCGGGGATATTACAATGATGGGTCAGAATCTCAGATCAATAGACTGTAATGTTCCAATACTGGATCGGAATCTGAGAAAAAGAGACTGCAATGTTCCAATACTGGATCAGAATGTGGGAACAATGGTACGGGTTGTTCCTACAATGGAGCAGAATCTGAGAACAATAGACTGCAATGTTGCAATACTGGATCAGAATCTGAGACAAACAGATTGCAATGTTCCAATACTGGAGCAGAATCTGAGAACAATAGACTGTAATGTTCCAATAAACGATCAGAATTTGAGAACAACAGACTGTGATGTTCCAATCGTTGATCAGAATCTGAACAATAGACTGTAATGTTCCAATACTGGGTCAGAATCTGAGAACAATGGGGCGGGATATTACAATGATGGATCAGAATCTGAGATCAATCGGCCGTAATGTTCCAATACTGGATCAGAATCTGAGAACAATGGACCGGGATATTAGAATGATGGATCAGAATCTGAGATCAAAAGGCCGTAATGTTCCAATACTGGAGCAGAGTCTGAGAACAATAGACTGCAATGTTCGAATACTGGATCGGACTCTGGGAACAATACGCTGTAATGTTCCAATATTGGTTCAGACTCTGAGAAAAAAACAGACTGCAAATTTCCAATAATGGATCAGTATCTGTGAACAATGGATTGTAATGTTCCAATGCTCGATCAGAATCTGAGAACAATCCACTGCAAAGTTCGAATCCTGGATCGGACTCTAATGTTCCAATCATTTATCAGAATCTGAGAACAGTAGACTTCAATGTTCCAATACTGGCTCAGATTCTTTGAACAATAGACTGTAATGTTCCAAAACTGTATCAGAATCTGAGAACAGTGGACTGGGATATTACAATGATGGATCAGAATCTGAGATCAATAGACAGTCATGTTCCAATACTGGAGCAGAATCTGAGAACAATAGACTGCAATGTTCCAATACTGGATCAGAATCTGAGAACAATGGACCGGAATGTTCCAATACTGGGCTAGAATCGGAGAATATTAGACTGTAATGTTCCAATACTGGTCCAAATTCTGGGAACAATGGAAAGGGATTATCCAATAATGGATGAGATTCTGAGAACAACATACTGTAGTGTTCCAATAATGGATGACAATTTGGGAACAATGGACCGGGATGCTCTAATAATGGATCGGAATCTGAGAAAAATAGACTGCAATTTTCCAATAATGGATCAGAATCCGAGAACAATAGTCCATCATGTTCCAATAATGGATGGCAATGTCGGGAAAATGGACCGGGATGTTCTAATAAAGGATCAGATTCTGAGAACAATCAACTGCAATGTTCCAATAATGGAGCAGAATCTGAGAACAATAGACTGTAATGTTCCAGCACTGGATCAGAATCTGGGAACAAGAGAGCGGAATGTTACAGTACTGGACCAAAATCTGAGAACAATAGATTGTAATGTCCCAATACTGGATCAGAATCTGAGTACAATAGACTGCAATGTTTCAATACTGGATCAGATTCTGAGAGCAATAGACGGGGATATTACAATGATGGGTCAGAATCTCAGATCAATAGACTGTAATGTTCCAATACTGGATCGGAATCTGAGAAAAAGAGACTGCAATGTTCCAATACTGGATCAGAATGTGGGAACAATGGTACGGGTTGTTCCTACAATGGATCAGAATCTGAGAACAATAGACTGCAATGTTGCAATACTGGATCAGAATCTGAGACAAACAGATTGCAATGTTCCAATACTGGAGCAGAATCTGAGAACAATAGACTGTAATGTTCCAATAAACGATCAGAATTTGAGAACAACAGACTGTGATGTTCCAATCGTTGATCAGAATCTGAACAATAGACTGTAATGTTCCAATACTGGGTCAGAATCTGAGAACAATGGGGCGGGATATTACAATGATGGATCAGAATCTGAGATCAATAGGCCGTAATGTTCCAATACTGGATCAGAATCTGAGAACAATGGACCGGGATATTAGAATGATGGATCAGAATCTGAGATCAATAGGCCGTAATGTTCCAATACTGGAGCAGAGTCTGAGAACAATAGACTGCAATGTTCGAATACTGGATCGGACTCTGGGAACAATACGCTGTAATGTTCCAATATTGGTTCAGACTCTGAGAAAAAAACAGACTGCAAATTTCCAATAATGGATCGGTATCTGTGAACAATGGATTGTAATGTTCCAATGCTCGATCAGAATCTGAGAACAATCCACTGCAAAGTTCGAATCCTGGATCGGACTCTAATGTTCCAATCATTTATCAGAATCTGAGAACAGTAGACTTCAATGTTCCAATACTGGCTCAGATTCTTTGAACAATAGACTGTAATGTTCCAAAACTGTATCAGAATCTGAGAACAGTGGACTGGGATATTACAATGATGGATCAGAATCTGAGATCAATAGACAGTCATGTTCCAATACTGGAGCAGAATCTGAGAACAATAGACTGCAATGTTCCAATACTGGATCAGAATCTGAGAACAATGGACCGGAATGTTCCAATACTGGGCCAGAATCGGAGAATATTAGACTGTAATGTTCCAATACTGGTCCAAATTCTGGGAACAATGGAAAGGGATTATCCAATAATGGATGAGATTCTGAGAACAACATACTGTAGTGTTCCAATAATGAATGACAATGTGGGAACAATGGACCGGGATGCTCTAATAATGGATCGGAATCTGAGAAAAATAGACTGCAATTTTCCAATAATGGATCAGAATCCGAGAACAATAGTCCATCATGTTCCAATAATGGATGGGCAATGTCGGGAAAATGGACCGGGATGTTCTAATAAAGGATCAGATTCTGAGAACAATCAACTGCAATGTTCCAATAATGGAGCAGAATCTAAGAACAATAGACTGTAATGTTCCAGCACTGGATCAGAATCTGGGAACCATAGAGCGGAATGTTACAGTACTGGACCAGAATCTGAGAACAATAGATTGTAATGTCCCAATACTGGATCAGAATCTGAGAACAATAGACTGCAATGTTTCAATACTGGATCAGATTCTGAGAGCAATAGACGGGGATATTACAATGATGGGTCAGAATCTCAGATCAATAGACTGTAAAGTTCCAATACTGGATCGGAATCTGAGAAAAAGAGACTGCAATGTTCCAATACTGGATCAGAATGTGGGAACAATGGTACGGGTTGTTCCTACAATGGATCAGAATCTGAGAACAATAGACTGCAATGTTGCAATACTGGATCAGAATCTGAGACAAACAGATTGCAATGTTCCAATACTGGAGCAGAATCTGAGAACAATAGACTGTAATGTTCCAATAAACGATCAGAATTTGAGAACAACAGACTGTGATGTTCCAATCGTTGATCAGAATCTGAACAATAGACTGTAATGTTCCAATACTGAGTCAGAATCTGAGAACAATAGACCACAATGTGAGAATAATTGCAAGAATCTGAGAACAAGAGAGTGCAATGTTCCAATAATGGATCAGAATCTGAGAACAATAGACTACAATGTTCCAATAATGCATCAGAATCTGAGACAAATAGACTGCAATGTTCCAACACTGGATCAGAATCTGAGAACAATAGACTGTAATGTTCCAATAAAGGATCAGAATTTGAGAACAACAGACTGTGATGTTCCAATCGTTGATCAGAATCTGAACAATAGACTGTAATGTTCCAATACTGGATCAGAATCTGAGAACAATGGACCGGGATATTAGAATGATGGATCAGAATCTGAGATCAATAGGCCGTAATGTTCCAATACTGGATCAGAATCTGAGAACAATGGACCGGGATATTAGAATGATGGATCAGAATCTGAGATCAATAGGCCGTAATGTTCCAATACTGGAGCAGAGTCTGAGAACAATAGACTGCAATGTTCGAATACTGGATCGGACTCTGGGAACAATACGCTGTAATGTTCCAATACTGGTTCAGACTCTGAGAAAAAAACAGACTGCAAATTTCCAATAATGGATCAGTATCTGTGAACAATAGATTGTAATGTTCCAATGCTCGATCAGAATCTGAGAACAATCCACTGCAAAGTTCGAATCCTGGATCGGACTCTAATGTTCCAATCATTTATCAGAATCTGAGAACAGTAGACTTCAATGTTCCAATACTGGCTCAGATTCTGTGAACAATAGACTGTAATGTTCCAAAACTGTATCAGAATCTGAGAACAGTGGACTGGGATATTACAACGATGGATCAGAATCTGTGATCAATAGACAGTCATGTTCCAATACTGGAGCAGAATCTGAGAAAAAAAGACTGTAATGTTCCAATAAATGATCAGAATTTGAGAACAACAGACTGTGATGTTCCAATCGTTGATCAGAATCTGAACAATAGACTGTAATGTTCCAATACTGGATCAGAATCTGAGAACAATAGACCACAATGCGTCAGAGGCCCAGCGATTTCATCTCTCGTCTCCCTGAGCAGCCTTGGATAGATTCCATCAGGCCCTGGAGATTTGTCAGTCTTTATATTCCCTAAAAAACCTAACACTTCCTCCATTGTGATGGAGATTTTCTCTAACGGGTCAACAGTCCTGCCGAGACACTCCCAGTCAACACATCCATTTCCTTTGTGAGTACCGACGCACTGTATTCATTTAGGATCTCCCCTACTTCTTTGGGCTCTAAGCATAATTCCCCACTCTTGTCCCTGAGGGGTCCGATTTTTTTCCCTGACAATCCTTTTGCTCCGAACGTATGAATAAAATGCCTTGGGATTCTCCTTAATCCTGTCTGCCAAGGACATTTCGTGACCTCTTTTTTCCCTTCTAATTGCTCGTTTGAATTCTTTCCTACTTTCTTTGTATTCCTCCAGAGCTCCCTCCGTTTTTAGCTGCCTGGACCAACGTACGCCACTCTTTTCTTTTTCACCAATCCCTCAATTTCCCTGGTTATCCATGGTTCTCGAATCCGACCCTTCCTGTCCTTCTTTTTTACAGGCACATGCTTGTCCTGTAGCCCTAACAACCGTTCCTTAAAAGACTCCCACATGCCAGATGCGGATTTACCCTCAAACAGCCTCTCCCAATCACCAGCTGCCAATTTCTGCCTAATCCCACTTAAGTTAGCCTTCCCCCAATCCAACACCTTACCCTTGGGACACCACTCATCCTTTTCCATCACTATCCTGAAGCTAACAGAATTGTGGTCACTATTTGCCACATGTTCCCCTACCAAAACTTTGAAAACCTGACCGGGCTCAATCCCCAGTACTCGGTCCAGTATAGCCCCCTCTCTAGTCGGGCGATCTACATATTGTTCCACAGAACCTTCCTGTACACATTTTACAAATTCCTCCTCATTCAGACTCCCAGCCCTACGCGATTTCCATTCTATACCAGGGAAATTGAAGTCTCCCACGACAACAACCCTATTTTTCCTGCACATACCCATTCTCTCCTGACATTTCCGTTCTTCCACTTCCCTTGGGCTGTTGGGGGGCCTGCAGTATACCCCCAACATAGTGACAGCTCCATTCCTGTTGCTAAGCTCCACCCACAGTGACTCGTTACACGACCCCGCTGAATTGTCCTCCCTCTGCACCGCTGTAATATGCTCTCAAACTAATACTGCAACTTCCCCACCTCTTTTGGTCCCTCCTCTGTCTCGCCTAAAACACTTGTACCCCGGAATATTCAGAATATTGATTACACAACTTTGATTACAGAACTTTGATTACACAATATTGATTACACAATATTGATTACACAACATTGATTACACAACATTGATTACACAACATTGATTCCACAACATTGATTACACAATGTTGATTACACAATATTGATTACACAACATTGCTTACACAATACTGATTACACAATATTGTTGATACAACATTCAGACAGACAGTGAAGAAATATAAACGGCATCATAATCTCTGTAAACTGCTCAGTTTCCTTTAATTGACTGGTACTGGAGTGTGAAAAGACTACAATGTGACCAGCACATATTCACTTCGCAAAAGCGATTCACATTCTAAGAGATGTATCATAAAGAGTGCATTATACATGCTGAATTCCAAGATCACAGCATTCCCGTGAACCATCGAACCCACGGCAGTGCAGAAGGAGGCCCTACGGCCCATCGAGTCTGCACCGACTCTCTGACAGAGCATCTTATCTGTATTGGAATGATCCGGGTACATGTTTTCTTTTAAGACCAAAGTTAATATTTAAATGTGAAGACCTGAACGCCTCTCAATGCACAAATATTGTTCGTTTCAACATCATTTCCTGCAAACTTTAACATAAATCTGTTTGTTCTGTATCGGGATATGTCCCTAAATATTACAGTGAGGTTAACAAACTTCATGGAACATTTTGCCATTCATCTCCTCCAATAAATTCGTGAGGTGATTGATTAAGCACTAAAATAATTCACAAAGTTTGTTTCAAGCTTGAGAATACTTGAAACGTAGAGTGCAAAATCACTGGGGACTTCATTGGGGCAGCACAGTGGTCAGCACTGCTACCTCACAGCGCCAGGGACCCAGGTTCGATTCCCGGCTTGGGTCACTGTGTGGAGTTTGCATGTTCTCCCCCATATCAGCGTGTGTTTTGTCCGGGTGCTCCGGTTTCCTCCCACAGTATGAAAGACGTGCCGATTGCAGTGCAGAAGGTGTCTATTCGGCCCTTCACGCCTGCACTGACCATAAACCCACCCAGCCCCCATGCCGGTAATCCCTATTTACCCTTGCTAGTGCCCCCTGGCACTGAGGGGGAATTTAGGCATGGCCAAACTACCTAACTCGCACATCTTTGAAGTGTGGGAGGAAGCTTGGGCACCCCGAGGAAACCCACGCAGACACGGGGAGAACGTGCAGACATCACACAGACAGTGACCCAAGTTGGGAATTGAACCCGGGTTCCTGCGCTGTGAGGCAGTAGTGCTAACCATTGTGTCACCGTGTGGCCCAGTCATTCACTGGCGCTTGAGACCTTGCAATGTAATCAGAACCTGTCTGATACAGTAAACAATAAATCACATTCTAAAAGATTTATCACAAACTGTGCATCAAATGCTGCTATTCCAGAGAACTTCAAGTTTTTAGTGTCCAGAACACCAACAACCTGTCCTGATCCCCACATGCCGACACTATAGTTCAGAAAGCCCACCAACGCCTTTTACTTTCTCAGAAGACTGAGGAAATTAGGCATGACAGCTACGAATCTCAAGAACTTTTACAGATGCATTCTTTCTGGTTGGGTCACAGCTTGGTATGTCTCCTGCTCTGCCCAAGACTGTAAGGAAGTACAAAAGGTTTTGAATGTAGCCCAATCCATCACGCAAACCAGCCTCGCATCCATTGACTCTGTCTATACTTCCCGCTGTCTCGGCAACGCATCCAGCATTATTCAGGACCCCACGTACCCGGGACATTCTCTCTTCTACCTTCTTTCTTCGGGAAAAAGATACAAAAATCTGAGGTCACGTACCAATCGACTAAAGAACAGCTTCTTCTCTGCTGCCGTCAGACTTTTGAATTGACTTACCTCGCATTTAGTTGATCTTTCTCTGCACCCGAGCTATGACTGTGACACACTACATTCTGCACTCTCTCCTTTCCTTCTCTATGTTTTGTCTGGAAAGCGCGCAAGAAACAATACTTTTCATTATATGTTAATAAATGTGACAATAATAAGTCAAATCAAAATAAACTGAAAATTAAGCTCCCATCAATTTTGTGAAGCCCTTTCAGTCCCAGCAAGTCATTTGCAGTTGTCTTATTTACCAAACGGTCGCTACTGATCCGTTTGAGACATTAATATTCAAAAGAAAACAAGAATAAATGAGCTTCTTGTTGCCAGGATCTGAGATTTAGTGTTGATCTAAAAGGTAACTCAGTAAAAAGAAAGGTAATTCCACAAGAAAACCAGATGAATGGGAAATCGAATAGCTTTTTCCATAATTCACACAGACCCATAATTTGCAAAACCGTGGTTATATGATGCAGTCATAAAACAATGTGAATTTTAAATTGTATCTCTGCAAATCATCTTAATTTGGATTGCTCATCCACACAGACCACGATTCCAGCTATGGAAACTCTTTTAATTCATATCATTCATTCTCTCTCTCTATATTTGTTTACCCAACAATAATAAGATCAGATAGTCTGAGACGAGGTGACACAGTGGTTAGTGCTGCTCCCTCACAGCGCCAGAGACCAGGGTTCGCTTCCCGGCTTGGGTTACTGTCTGTGCGGAGTCTGACTGTTGTCCCCCATGTCATAGAGTCAGAGAGGTTTACAGCATGGAAACAGGCCCTTCAGCCCAACTGGTCCATGCCACCTTTTTTAACCACTTAGCTACTCCCAATTGCCTGCATTTAGCCCATATCCCTCTCTACCCATCTTACCCATGTAACTGTCTAAATGCTTCTTAAAAGACAAAATTGTATCCGCCTCTGCTACTGCCTCTGGCAGCTTCTTCCAGACATTCACCGCCCTCTGTGTGAAACAATTGTCCCTCTGGGCCTTTTTGCATCTCTCCCCTCTCACCTTAAAGCTATGTCCTCTACCTTTGGAGTCCCCTACCTTCGGGAAAAGATGTGGGCTATCTGGGGCGGCACGGTGGCACAGTGGTTAGCACTGCTGCTTCACAGCACCAGGGACCCGGGTTCAATTCTGGTCTCACGTCACTGACTGTGTGGAGTTGGCACATTCTCCCTGTGTCTGCGTGGGTTTCCTCCGGGTGCTCCGGTTTCCTCCCACATTCCAAAGATGTGTGGGTTAGGTTGATTGGCCATGCTAAATTGACCCTAGTGTCAGGGGAATTAGCAGGGATGTGTGGGGTTATGGGAATAGGGCCTGGGTGGGATTGTGGTCGGTGCAGACTTGATGGGCCGAATAGCCTCCTTCTGCACTCCAGGGATTCTGTGATTTGATGTTTAACACAGAAGTGAATTTGAAACATTATTTCTGTTTTCCTCCCCAGACAAACACGTTCTTTCCTGGCTGGTCTTTCGGGGCGTGGTTGTTGTTTGCGCTTAGAATCTGCTTCAGCACTTGATGTAACATCACTCCAGTCGTTGCATAAGCAGTAACACCGAAGATATCATTGTAGAGGACATCAACCCACTTCCTGCGAGGTTCATTGCAGCTGAATATCACATGAAGCAACTAGAGCAGCATCACCTTCGGAGAAATGAAGACCAGAGTGCGATTGTAAACTACCAACATTTTTAAAACCTGCAGGAGACATTCGACCTCCGGCATTTGTTGAAACTTCTTTTTGTAAAAGTCTTTGAAGACCAATGAGCCAAACTGTCGTGGAAACTGCATTTTATTTCAGGATTTGAATATTTCAAGCAGCCTCATTGTCAGGTATACTTGTTCCTCAACAGAAAACAGAAGATTCATTCCTGAAACATTACACTGTGCATCACATCATTGAGCTGACAGCAAATTAGCATCATGACATTGCTGTTTTAACTGGGGAATCTGGCCGAAAAATCTCTTATTTATAATATCGTGCGGAATAAAAAAAGACGTTCCTTCTCATTTTAAACATCGCCATTCTGTGAAACATGGGAGCTAAAAAAAACATAGCACGGGAGTTACTCATGACGATGCTTTGTCCGTCAGGCTCCCTTCTCATTTCTCATTCTGAAACCATCCAGTAAATCCCGGTGGCCACATGATGGTTTTGCCTTGTTAAATGTTGCATTATTTTGGGTTGAATGGAATCCAGTGGTTCAGTTCTGTTTTTGCATTGGCTTCAAGCGGATCGAGTTGATACAGCTTTACATTCCATGGCATGACTTGAGCTGAGCTCAAAGCAGGTTGGACGGTTGAGTTCAGTTGAACGCTAAGATGTCACAGTAATTTCACTGCAATGTTAATGTAAGCCTACTTGTGACACTAATGAATAAACTTTTAAAATAACATTTTTATCAAAGACAACCTTTCTTGATTAGTGCCCTGCACCCTAACAGCCTCTCCACCTACAGGGAAACATCTACACTCGAGATACAGAATTTCAGTGACTCCCTATTCACAGGATAATATGTCGACATATCGATTGTAGTCCTTCAGTACTTTTCCATTCACAGAGATATACATTCTAAATATGTCTCTTTGCGCATCTCTATCCACACCTCCCATCCATTGACTCTGTCTACTCTTCCCGCTGCCTCGCAAAAGCAGCCGGCATAATCAAGGACCCCACACCCGCCGGGCATTCTCCCTCCCACCTTCTTCCATCAGGTGACCTCCGTCTGAGGTCACGTACCAACCAACTCAAGAACAGCCTCTTCCTTGCTGCCATCAGACTTTTGAATGGACCTACCCCGCATTAAGTTGACCTTTCTCTCCACCCTAGATATGACTGTAACATTCAGCACCCTCTCCTTTCCCTGGAATCATAGAAACCCGACAGTGAAGAAAGAGGCCATTCGGCCCATCGAGTCTGCATTGACAACAATCCCACCCGGGTCCTATCCCCATCGTCCCAAATATTTACCCTGCTAATCCCTCTAACCTACATATCCCAGGACACTAAGGGGCAATTTATCATTGCCAATGCACCTAACCCGCCCACCTTTGGATTTTGGGAGGAAACCAGACCCGGAGGAAACCCACGCAGACACAGGGAGAATGTGAAAACTCCACACAGACAATGGCCCAAGCCGGGAATCAACCCCAGTTCTCTGGAGCTGTGACGCAGCAGTGCTAACCACCATGCCATTGTGCTGCTCACCACTGTGCAATATGCATTGTCTGTATAGCGTGCAAGAAACAATACCTTTCACTGTATACTAATACATGTGACAAGAATCAAATCAAATCAAAACAAATCATCACAAAATTAAATAATTTAATTTATTCCTCCATCTGCCAACTTGTTCCCCATTCTGTTATTTTGTCTATATCTCTGTGCAGCCCCTTTGAATCCTCCTCATAGCTTTAATTCACAATTAGTTTAGAATCATATTGGAAATCTGGTAGCTTACTCCCAGCATCTTCAGTTACTTTGTTGACATATATTGGCCAAGTGGTATTATCGCCAGACTATTAATCCAGAAACTCAGCTAATGTTCCAGGGACCCGGGATCGAATCCCGCCACGACAGACGATGGAATTTGAATGCAATAAAAAATATCTGGAATTAAGAATCCACTGATGACCATGAAACCATTGTCGACTGTCGGAAAAGCCCATCTGGTTCACGAATGTCCTTCAGGGAAGGAAATCTGCCGTGCGGACCCGGTCTGGCTCACATGTGACTCCAGAGCCGCAGCAATGTGGTGGACTCTCAACTGCCCTCGAGCAAGTAGGGATGGGCAATAAATGTTGGCCCAGCCAGCGACGCCCATGTACCACGAACAAATAATAAAAAAAACATAAACAGCGACATCCCCAATACAAATTTTTGCAATATTTCGTAAGTTACAGCCAAGCAGCCTGAATGTGCTTCAGGATCCCGACTCACTGTTCCGTGCCTGCTGACGAATTATCTATCCAATCCAGGCTGACAACCTGAGCCACAATCGGACACCTCGACTCTTTGTGCTGCATGCTATGGGATTGTTGTAATCCAAATCTATGACATCAACTGGCCCCATCGTGGAGGGCGGTGAACTCACTTGCCTACATGACAAGGGTGTGATTCAGTATACTACCAATGATGTGAGTTCAATCTCCCTACAGGCTGCAGTGATTTGTAAATATTGTCTCCACACCTTGTCCAAGAGTGGCATAGACAGAGTGGATAGTCAGAGGCTCTTTCCTCGGGTAGAAAAGTCAAGTACTAGGGGACATAGGTTTAAGGTGCGTGGGGAAAAGATCAGAGGAGATCTGTGAGGCAAGTTTTTTACACAGAGGGTGGTGAATGGCTGGAACGCGCTGCCCGAGGAGGTGGTGGGAGAAGGTACGATAGCGGCATTTAAGGGGCATCTCGATGAATACATGAATAGAATGGGAATGGAAGGATACGGATTCTGTAAGTGCATACGGTTTTAGTTTTGGCAGGCATTATGATCGGCGCAGGCTTGGAGGGCCGAAGGGCCTGTTCCTGTGTTGTACTGTTCTTTGTTCTTTGAGTGGTGAACTGAAATGGGCAGCACGGTGGTACAGTGGTTAGCACTGCTGCCTCACAGTGCCAGGGACCCGGGTTCGATTCCTGGCTTGGACGAGGGGATTTTCACAGTAACTACATTGCAGTGTTAATGTAAACCTACTTGTGACACTAATAAAAACAGCACATTTACTCTATCAGCAGTTATCTATTTCAGAGCACGAAAGTCGGCTTTAAGTTTTGGCGATGTTATATGGTTTAAATCCCTCGACTTATACTTATACTTCCACCTCCAGATACTGAGAGCTCCTTGCTCTTGTGAGTAGGTCCATTGGTTATCCTCTATTCCTGCTATGGAAATGATGTGTTCCACTGTGAAAAAAGATGCAGAATACAGAATCCTCAAAATAAAGATTCAGAAGGGTCCAGAGGGGGCATTCTTTCACATAGAGTGTGGTGAATGTCTGGAACAAGCTGCCAGAGGCAGTAGGAGAGGGGGGTACAATTTAGTATTTTAAAAAGCGTTTAGTCAGTTCCATGGGTACGATGGGTATAGAGAGACATGGGCCAAATGTGGGCAATTGGGACGAGCTTAAAGGTAAAAACTGGGCGGCACGGACAGGTTGGGCCGAAGGGCCTGTTTCCATGCTGTAAACCTCAATGACTCGATAACATAGGAACAGGAATTAAGAGCAGAAGTCGGCAAATTCAGCCGTTCGAGCCTGATCCGTCATTCAATCAGATCATGGCTGATCTCTCCCTGGTCTCAAATCCACCTCCCCACCTGTTCCCCATATCCCCCTAATCCCTTTTTTATTAGAAATATATCCATCTCCTTCCTGAAACCATTCAATGATTCAGACTCCCCCGCGCTCTGGGGCAGCGAGTTCCACAAATTCACCACCCTCTGCGAGAAGTAGTTCCTCCTCATCTCAGTTTTAAATCTATCGCCTCTCAACCTATACCCTGTGACCTCTTGTTCGAGATTGCCCCATAAGAGGAAACATTTGGTCTACATTTACTTTATCAATCCCTTTTAAAATTTTATATACCTCCATCAGATCCCCTCTCATCCCTCTGAACTCCAGTGAGTACAAGCCCAAAGTGATTAATCTCTCCTCATACGTCAATCCTCTCACCCCCAGAATCAATCTGGTGAACCTCCTCTGAACTGCCTCCCATGCAGCAACATCCTTCCTCAAATAAAGAGACCAAAACTGGACACAATACTCCAGATACTCTGCGGGATTTTCATAGAATCATAGATAAAAAGATTCTTATCACTTGGAAAGGTTTCATCAGTAATGAGGGGACCTTAGTACATTTTGTTTTACCCGAAGTGGGAGGCAGCCATTCCTGATCGAAACTGGACGATCTTAATATCTTGGAACAGTGGAGTTCAAAGAGGTGCGAGAGACATTGAAATGGGGGATGGGAGGGAAGGAGGATATGTAAGGAAAGTCACTGTGCTGAGTTATATGATTATATATAGAGGTGAGAGGGGAAAGATTTCAAACGGACCTGAGGGGCAACTTCTTCACGCAGAGGGTGGTGTGTGCATGGAATGAGCTGCCAGAGAAAGTGGTTGAGGCAAGTTCAATACCAACATTTAAAAAGCATTTGGATAGAGGGAAAGGATTAGAGGGATATGGACCGAACGCGGGCAATTGGGACCAACTGGGAGGGCACCATGGTCAGCATGGAGTGTTTGGGCCGAAGGACCTGTTTCCATGCTGTATTGCTCTGTGACTCGATATCGGCTGTGACGAGATATTCTGTGGCTAGCACTATGCTGAGTGAAGTTGTAAAACTTGAAGTGTCCATCCAGAAACCAAGAAAGATTTATGTTTCAAAATACATCCCCGTTTCTGAATATTTTGGATTTCCACAGTGCAGTGGAAGAGTGTCAGAATTCATGTGGTTTGCCTTGAATATTGTGATAGCAGTTTTGCCTTGAGTATCATTTCTGGAATTTGATCGATCAACATCTGTAAGAGATAATTGACAAGAAATTATCAGGGGGGTAGCAGGGTAAATATGTGGGGTTATGGGGATTGGGCCTGGGTGGGAATGTGGTCAGTGCGGACTCGATGGGCCAAATAACCTCCTTCTGCACTGCAGGGATTCTATGATCTTGGTTTCAGATAAAGTTCGGCACAACATCGTGGGCCGAAGGGCCTGTTCTGTGCTGTACTGTTCTATGTTCTATCTATGAAAGTGCTTTTAAGACTATTCTCACCAACTGGAATTTTAATAAGACTGTCCATAATATACCACCTAAATCTCCCACACCTCATTTTTAAATTTTGCCTCCTCGTAACTGACCCTTCAGCTCAGGGGAACAGCTGCTCTCTCACCACCCTGTCCATGTCCTTCATAATCTTGTACACCTCGATCAGGTCACCCCTCAGTCTTTGCTCCAGAGAGAACAAACCAAACCGATCCTACCTCTCTTCATAGCTTAAATGTTCCATCCCAGGCAGTATCCTGGTGAATCTCCTCTGGACCACCTCCAGTGCAATCACATCCTTCCTATAATGTGTCGACCAGAACTGCACACAGTACTCCAGCTGTGGCCAAACCAACGCTCCTATACAACTCCATCATGACCTCTACGTTTTTGTAATCTATACCCCGATTGACAAAGTTGAACAATAATATTCCAGCAAAGACGAATCGCTGGCAACCCCTCATCACACCTCAGCAGCTATAGACGCTGGTCGGGTCTGTGGTCCCGTGAGCCGTCCCTCTGGTCAGGAGGGAACCACTGCCGTTCCATCAGCCCGGGTATTCTGCTGCGGGGAAGCAACTTCACTCTCTCCAAAGTTAGGAGGTGGTGGGAGGAAGCCTCCTCATAGCAGACGTTATGTCCAATCTATTTAGGGTGTCGCGGTGACGGAGTGGTTAGCACTGCTGCCTCACAGAGCGAGGGACCCGGGTTCGGTTCCCGGCTTGTGTCACTGCCTGTGTGGAGTCTGCATGTTCTCTCCATGTCTGCGTGGGTTTCCTTTGATTTCCTCCCACAGTCTGAAAGACGTGCTGGTTAGGTGCATTGGCCATGCTAAATTTTCCCTCAGTGTTCCCGAACAGGAACCGGAGTGTGGTGACTAGGGGATTTTCACAGTAACTTCATTGTAGTGTTAATGTAAGCCCGCTTGTGACACGAATAAATATATTTTAATCGGTTGCAATCACCGACCAGGAACTCCAATGGCAGCGAGAATAGGATAGTAACTGGCTCCAGCTTGACAGATAGTGGATCAGTGTGTTTTCTGAGAGAAGCGATGGTGTCTGCCTATGGCATAAACCATGGCCATTTACTGAGGTCTCACACTGAAGGTCTTCTCTTTAATACACAGCAGAAACACTCCTGAGACTCGGCAGAGCAACCTATTAGAGTAATCAATTACAGGTGAGAAAACAAACAACACACTGCAATGCTGGCGCTGAGAAGGAGCAATGATTGGATTTGATTTGAATTATTATTGTCACATGTGTTAGTATACAGTGAAAAACATTGTTTCTTGTGCGCTACACGGACAAAGCATACCGTTCATAGAGAAGGAAAGGAGAGAGTGCAGAATGTAGTGTTACAGTCATGGCTCGGGTGTAGAGAAGGACCAAATTAACATAATAATAAAGTATTATATAATGTATATATTATATGTTGTATGCGGCTACCTGAATGTAAGGTAGGTTCATTCAAAAGTCTGACGGCAGCAGGGAAGAAGCTGTTCTTGAGTCGGTTGGTACGTGACCCCAGACTTTTGTATCTTTTTCCCGACAGAAGAAGGTGGAAGAGAGAATGTCCTGGTGTGTGGGGTCCATGATTATGCCGGCTGCTTTTCCCGAGGCAGTGAGAAGTGTAGACAGAGTCAATGGGTGGGAGGCTGGTTTGAGTGATGGACTAGGCTTCGTTCACAACCCTTTATAGTTTATTGCAGCTTTGGACAGAGCAGAAGCCAGACCAAGCTGTGATACAACCAGAAATAATGCTTTCTATGGTGCATCTGTAAAAGTTGGTGAGAGTCGGAGCTGACATGCCAAATGTCGTTAGCCTCCTGAGAAAGTAGAGGCACCGGTGGGTTTTCTTAACTTTTGCATCGGTGTGGGGGGATCAGGGCAGGTTGTTGGTGATCTGGACACCTAGAAACCTGAAGCTCTCGATCATTTCCACTTCATCCCCAATTTTCAATGAAAATAGTGTTCCATTGTGATGAGAAATTCAGATCAGAAATAAGTTTCATGTTTTTCATTCCGGTCTGTTTCATTACATTAAAGATACAAAATAATTGCAATTTATTCAGGCTGTCAGTGGGGTGAATTATAGGCTAAATTTCCCCTTCGTGTTCCGGAATGTGTCGGTTCGAGGTGTTGGTGGGGTAATTATGTGGGGTCATGGGGATAGGGCCTGGGTGGGATTGTTGTTGGTTCAGACTCGATGGGCCGAATGGCCTCGTTTGCACTGTTGGGTTTCTGTGATACAATTTATGATGAGTCTGTACTGACCACAACCCCACCCAGGCCCTATTTCCGTAACCCCACGCATCCACCCTGATAGTCCCCCTGACAATCACGGACAATTTTCAGCACGGCCAATGCACCTAACCTGCACATCTTTGGCCTGTGGGAGGAAAGTGGAGCACCTGGAGGAAACCCATGCAGACACGGGGAGAATGTGCGGACTCCACACATGGAGTGACCCAAGGTCGGATTCGAACCAGGATCCCTGGCGCTGTGAGGGAGCACTAACCCCATGGTGCAAAGCTCAATCCAGGCGCCTTTCTGACAAAGAATGCAGTTGTGTTCTGTCCTTTCGGCTTCCATGAATTATCGAGTCAGATGTTACTTGTTCCATGCCCTCTGATGAAAGCAATAACAGCAACATCAGCACGAGGGGTGCTGAGGGAAGCCCTGTTGCCAATCTGTGCAGCAGAGTATGATGCCCCAGCTTAGTCACTGGACTGTTTCGTTTTGTGTAAAAGATGTACAATTTTTAGTAAAGCTCATATTTCATTTCATTATAAATGTAGTCCTGGCACGAGATGGTGACTGTGTCAAGGCTGCATTTCCTGCCCACAAGTTACTGTTTAGCATGAGGTGCTTGGATTTACATAAGACCATAAGACCATAAGACATAGGAGCGGAAGTAAGGCCATTCGGCCCATCGAGTCCACTCCACCATTCAATCATGGTTGATTTCAACTCCATTTACCCGCTCTCTCCCCATAGCCCTTAATTCCTCGAGAAATCAAGAATTTATCAATTTCTGTCTTGAAGACGCTCAACGTCTCGGCCTCCACAGCCCTCTGTGGCAATGAATTCCACAGACCCACCACTCTCTGGCTGAAGAAATTTCTCCTCATCTCTGTTCTAAAGTGACTCCCTTTTATTCTAAGGCTGTGCCCCCGCGTCCTAGTCTCCCCTGTTAATGGAAACAACTTCCCTACGTCCATCCTATCTAAGCCGTTCATTACCTTGTAAGTTTCTATCAGATCTCCCCTCAACCTCCTAAACTCCAATGAATATAATCCCACGATCCTCAGACGTTCATCGTATGTCAGGCCTACCATTCCTGGGATCATCCGTGTGAATCTCCGCTGGACCCGCTCCAGTGCCAGTATGTCCTTCCTGAGGTGTGGGGCCCAAAATTGCTCACAGTACTCCAAATGGGGCCTAACCAGTGCTTTATAAAGCCTCAGAAGTACATCCCTGCTTTTGTATTCCAAGCCTCTTGAGATAAATGACAACATTACATTTGCTTTCTTAATTACGGACTCAACCTGCAAGTTTACCTTTAGAGAATCCTGGACTAGTTCTCCGAAGTCCCTTTGCACTTTAGCATGATGAATTTTGTCACCGTTTAGAAAATAGTCCATGCCTCTATTCTTTTTTCCAAAGTGTACGACCTCGCACTTGCCCACGTTGAATTTCATCAGCCACTTCTTGGACCACTCTCCTAAACTGTCTAAATCTTTCTGCAGCCTCCCCACCTCCTCAATACTACCTGCCCCTCCACCTATCTTTGTATCATCGGCAAACTTGGCCAGAATGCTCCCAGTCCCGTCATCTAGATCGTTAATATATAAAGAGAACAGCTGTGGCCCCAACACTGAACCCTGCGGGACACCACTTGTCACCGGTTGCCATTCTGAGAAAGAACCTTTTATCCCAACTCTCTGCCTTCTGTCTGACAGCCAATCGTCAATCCATGTTAGTACCTTGCCTCGAATACCATGGGCCCTTATTTTACTCAGCAGTCTCCCGTGAGGCACCTTGTCAAAGGCCTTTTGGAAGTCAAGATAGATAACATCCATTGGCTCTCCTTGGTCTAACCTATTTGTTATCTCTTCAAAGAACTCTAACAGGTTTGTCAGGCACGACCTCCCCTTACTAAATCCATGCTGACTTGTCTTAATCCGACCCTGCACTTCCAGAAATTTAGAAATCTCATCCTTAACGATGGATTCTAGAATTTTGCCAACAACTGAGGTTAGGCTAATTGGCCTATAATTTTCCATCTTTTTTCTTGTTCCCTTCTTGAACAGTGGGGTTACAACAGCGATTTTCCAATCCTCTGGGACTTTCCCTGACTCCAGTGACTTTTGAAAGATCATAACTAACGCCTCCACTATTTCTTCAGCTATCTCCTTTAGAACTCTAGGATGTAGCCCATCTGGGCCCGGAGATTTATCAATTTTCAGACCTTTTAGTTTCTCTAGCACTTTCTCCTTTGTGATGGCAACCATATTCAACTCTGCCCCCTGACTTTCCTGAATTGTTGGGATATTACTCATGTCTTCTACTGTGAAGACTGACGCAAAGTACTTATTAAGTTCCTCAGCTATTTCCTTGTCTCCCATCACTAGATTACCAGCGTCATTTTGGAGCGGCCCAATGTCTACTTTTGCCTCCCGTTTGTTTTTAATGTCTTTAAAGAAACTTTTACTATCATTCCTAATGTTACTGGTTTTCTTTTTGAATGTGTGGCCCCTTTGAGAATGTTACTGATACAATGGTGTAAGACAGGCATTCTCTGCTTTTCACACAGCGCTGGTCAAGTTTCTAAAGTTTATTTAATCATGTAACAAGTCGGCTCACATTAACAGTGCAATGAAGTTACTGTGAAAATCCCCTAGTTGCCACACTCCGGCGCCTGTTCGGGTACACTGAGGGAGGATTTAGCATGATCAATGCAACTAAACAGCACGTCTCCTGATCTGTGGGAGGAAACCAGAGCACCCGGAGGAAACCCATGCAGACACGGGGAGAACGTGCAGACTGCGCACAGGCAGTGACCCAAACCGGGGATCAAACCCGGGTCTCTGGAGCTGTGAGGCAGCAGTGCTAACGATTGTGCCACCATGTCACCCATCCATACAAAGAACAAAGGAAAGTACAGCACAGGAACAGGCCCTTCGGCCCTCCAAACCTCTGCCGATCATGAAGCCCTAACTAAACTACAAAAAACAACTTCTGCCCTTACTCAAGACGGTCGGGGTTGAGGACCTTAAAACGATCACTATTACTAAAGAGGTAGTGCTGGGTAGGCTAATGGGACTAAAGGTAGACAAGTCCCCTGGTCCGGATGGAATGCATCCCAGGGCACTAAAAGAAACGGCAGAAGTAATAGCAAATTCATTAGTTGTAATTTTTCAAAATTCACTGGACTCTGGGGAGGTGCCAGCTGATTGGAAAACAGCTAATGTAACGCCACTGTTTAAAAAAGGAGGTAGACAAAAGGCAGGTAACTCCAGGCCGGTTAGCTTAACATCCGTAGTTGGGAAAATGCTGGAATCTATCATTAAGGAAGACATAACAGGACACCTGCAAAAGAATGGTTCAATCAAGCAGACGCAGCATGGATTCTTGAAGGGAAAGCCATGTTTGACTAATTTACTGGAATTTTTTGAGGATACGACGAGTGCAGTTGACAGAGGGGAACCGGTGGATGTTGTGTAAATAGATTTCCTGAAGGCTTTCGATAAGGTGCCTCACAAAAGGTTGCTGCATAAGATAAAGGTACACGGAGTTGGGGGTAAAGTGTTAGCGTGGATTGAGGATTGGCTATCGAACAGAAAGCAAAGAGTCGGAATAAATGGGTGTTTTTCCGGTTGGCAATCAGTGACTAGTAGCGTGCCGCAGGGATCGGTGCTGGGGCCTCAACGATTTACCATATACATCGACGATCTGGAGGAGGGGAGCGAGTGTCGGGTAACAAAGTTTGCGGATGATACAAAGGTGAGTGGGAAAGCAAATTGCGTGGAGGACACAGAGAGTCTGCAGAGAGATTTGGATCGGCTAAGTCATTGGGCAAGGATCTGGCAGATGGAGGATAACGTTGGTAAGTGTGAGGTTATCCACTTTGGAAGGAATAATAGTAAAATGGACTCTTATTTAAACAGTGTAAAATTACAACATGCTACTGTGCAGAGGGACCTGGGTGTCCTTGTGCATGAATCACAAAAACTCAGTTTGCAGGTGCAGCAGGTGATCAAGAAGGCAAATGGAATGTTGGCCTTTATCGTGAGAGGGATGGAGTATAAAAGCAGGGAGGTCATGCTGCAACAGTACAGGGTACTGGAGAGGCCGCACTTAGAGTACTGTGTACAGTTTTGGTCCCCTTATTTAAGAAAGGATATATTAGCTTTGGAGGCGGGACAGAGAAGGTTCACCAGGTCGATTCCGGAGATGAGGGGGTCAGCTTATGAGGAGAGTTTGAGTAGACTGGGCCTGTACTCATTGGAGTTGAGAAGGTTGAGGGGAGATCTTATAGATACATAAAAGATAATGAAGGGGCTAGACAGGGTAGAAGAAGCGAGGTTATTTCCACTTACAATGTAAACAAGAACTAGGGGGCATAGCCTCAAAATATGGGGGAGTCAATTTAGAACAGAGTTGAGGGGGAACTTCTTCTCCCAGAGCGGAGTGAATCTTTGGAATTCTCTGCCCAATGAAGCAGTCGTGGCTACCTCCTTAAATGTGTTTAAGTCACAGATAGATAGATTTTTAACCATTAAGGGAATTTAGCGTTATGGGGAGCGGGCGGGTAAGTGGCACTGAACCCACTATCAGATCAGCCATGATCTTATTGAATGGCGGAGCAGGCTTGAGGGGCTGGATGGCCTACTCCTGCTCCTATTTCTTATGTTCTTATGTTCTAACATTACAGTCTATTGTTGTCAGATTCTGATCCAGTATTGTAACATCCCGTTCTATTCTTCCCAGATCCTGATCCAGTATTGGAACATTCCAGTCTATTGTTCTCTGATTCTGATCCTGTATTGGAACATAACAGTGTATTGTTGTCAGATTCTGCTTCAGTATTGGACCATCCCGGTCCATTGTTCCCTGACTCTGATCCAGCATTATAACATTACAACCTTTAGTTTTCAGATTCTGATCCATTATTGGAACATTGCAGCCTACTGTTCTCAGAATCTGATCCATTATTGGAACATCCCGGTCTATTGTTCTCAGATTCTGATCCAGTACTGGAACATTGCAGTCTAATGTTCTCAGATTCTGATGCAGTTTTGGAATATTACATTCTATTGTTCTCAGATTCTGATCCATTATTGTAACATCCCAGTCATTTGTTCCCAGATTCTAATCCGTATTGGAACATTACAGCTTATAGTTCTCAGATTCTGATCAATTAATGGAACATTGCAGTCTATTGTTCTCAGGTTCTGAACCAGTATTGGAACATTGCAGTGTATGGATCTTAGAATCTTATCCATTATTGGAACATCCCGGTCCAATGTTTCCAACTTCTGATCCATTATTGGAACATTCCAGTCTATTTGTCTCAGATTCTGAACCAGTATTGGAAAATTAGAGTCTATTGTTCCCAGATTCTGATTCATAATGGAACATTACAGTGTATTGTTCTCAGATTCTGATCCATTAATGGAACATCCATTGATATTATTCCCAGGCTCTGATCCAGTATTGGAACTTTACAGTCTGTTGCTCTCAGTTTCTGATCCAGTATTGGAACATTGCAGTCTTTTGATCTCAAATTCTAATCCAGAATTAGAACATTACAGTCGATTGTTCTCAGATTCTGATCCATTATAGGAAAATTGCAGTCTATTGTTCCCAGATTCTGAACCAGGATTGGAACATTACAACCTATTGTTCTCAGAGTCCGATCCATTATTCGAACATTGCAGTCTATTTTACTCAGATTATGTCCTTTAGTGCAACTTTACAGTCCATTGTTCTCAGATTCTGATCCAGTATTTGTAAGAGGGAGGTCGTGCCTTACAACATTGGTGGAGTTTTTTGAGGAAGTGACAAAAACAGTTGACGAAGGAAGGGCTGTGGATGTCGTCTATACGGATTTCAGTAAGGCATTTGACAAAGTCCCTCATGGCAGGTTGGTTAAGAAGGTTAAGGCTCATGGGATACAAGGAGAGGTGGCTAGATGGGAAGAGAACTGGCTTGGCCACAGGAAGAAGTTTAATAACACCAGGTTAAAGTCCAACAGTTTATTTGGCAGGAAAAGCCACACAAGCTTTCGGAGCTCCAAGCCCCTTCCTCGGGTGAGGGCTCCGAAAGCGTTTGTGGCTTTTGCTACCAAATAAACCTGTTGGACTTTAACCTGGTGTTGTTAAACTTCTTACTGTTTTTACCCCAGTCCAACGCCAGCATCTCCACATCTTGGCCACAGGAGACAGAGGGTAGCAGTCGAAGAGTCTTTTTCCGGCTGGAGGTCTGTGACTTTACAGTCTATTGCCCTCAGAATCTGATCCAGTATTGAAACATTGCAGTCGATTGTTCTCAGATTCTGATCCTTTATTAGAACATCTCGGTCCATTTATCCGACATTGCCATCCATTATTGGAACATGATAGTCTATTGTTCTCGGATTCTGATCCATTATTGGAAAATTGCAGTCGATGTTTCCCTGATTCTGATCCATTATTCGAACATTGCAGTCTATTGTTCTCATAATCTGATCCATTATTAGAGCATCCCGGTCCATTGTTCCCACATTGTCATCCATTATTGGAACACTAGTGTATTGTTCTCAGTTTCTCATTCATTATTGGAAAATCCCTTTCCATTGTTCCCAGACACTGAACCAGTATTGGAACATTACAGTCTAATATTCTCCGATTCTGGCCCAGTATTGGAACATTGCAGTCTATTGTTCTCAGATTCTGATCCAGTATTGGAACATTACAGTCTGATCCATCATTGCAATATCCAGGTGCACTGTTCTCAGATTCTGATCCAGTATTGGAACATTACAGTCTATTGTTCAGATTCTGATCAACGGTTGGAACATTGGAGTCTATTGTTCTCAAATTCTGCTCCAGTATTGGAACATGACTGTCTATTGAGCTCAGATTCTGATCCATCATTGTAATATCCCGGTCCACTGTTCTCAGATTCTGATCCAGTATTGGAACATTGAAGTCTCCTATTCCCAGATTCTGATCAATGATTGGAACATTACAGCCTATTGTTCTCTGAGTCCGATCCAGTATTCGAACTTTGCAGTGTATTGTTCTCAGATTCTGATGGAGCATTGGAACATTACAAACTATTGTTCACAGATACTGATCCATTATTGGAAATTTGCAGTCTGTTTTTTTTCTCAGAGTCTGAACCAGTATTGGAACATTACAGCATATTGTTCCCAGAGTCCGATCCAGTATTCGAACATTGCAAAATATTGTTCTCAGACTCTGATCCAGTATTGGAACATTCCAGCCTGTTGATCTCAGATTCTGATCCATCATTGTAATATCCCGGTCCATTGTTCTCAGATTCTGATCCAGTACTGGAACAATAGAGTCTATTGTTTTCCGATTCTGATGCAGTATTGGAACATTACGGCCTATTGTTCAGATTCTGATCAACGATGGGAACATCACAGTCTGCTGTTCTCAAATTCTGATCCTTTATTGGAACATTACCGTTTATTGTTCTTAGAATCTTATCCATTATTGGAACATCCCGGGCCATTGTTTCCAGCTTCTGATCCATTATTGGAACATGACAGTCTATTTATCTCAGATTCTGAACCAGTATTGGAAAATTACAGTCTATTGTTCTCAGATGCCGATCCAGTATTGGACCATTGTAATCTATTGTTCCCAGATTCTGATCCATAATGGAACATTGCAGTGTATTGTTCTCATATTCTGATCCAGTATTGGAACATTGCAGTCTATTTTTCTCAGATTCGGATCCATTATAGGAACAGCCCGGACCATTGTTCCCTCATTCTGGTCCATTATTGGAACAATGCAGTCTACTATTCTCAGATTCTTTTCAATTATTCTGACATTGCGGTCTATTGATCTCAGATTCTGATCCAGTATTGGAACATTACAGTCTATTCATCTCAGATTCTGACCCATCATTGTAATATCCCGGTCCATTGTTCTCAGATTCTGATCCAGTACTGGAACAATAGAGTCTATTGTTCTCTGATTCTGATCCAGTGTTGGAATATTACATTCTATTGTTCTCAGATTCAGATCCATTATTGTAACATCCCTGTCAATTGTTCCCAGATTCTAATCCGTATTGGGACATTACAGACTATAGTTCTCAGTTTCTGATCCATTATTGGAACATTGCAGTCTATTGTTCTCAGACTCTGATCCAGTAATTCAACACTACAGTGTATTGTTCTCCAAATATGATACATTATTGGAAAATCCTGGTCCATTGTTCCCAGATTCTGATCTAGTATTGGAACATTACAGTCTATTGTTCTCAGATTCTGAACGATTATTGGAACATGAGAGTGTGTTTTTCTCAGATTCTGATTCATTGTTGGAACATTACAGTCTATTGTTTTCAGATTCTAATCCAGTGTTGGAACATTACAGCCTATAGTTCTCATATTCTGAACAATTATTGGAACATTGCAGTCTATTGTTCTCAGGTTCTGGTCCAGTATAAGAACATTACAGTCTATTGTTCTTAGAATCTTATCCATTATTGGAACATCCCGGGCCATTGTTTCCAGCTTCTGATCCATTATTGGAACATGACAGTCTTTTTATCTCAGATTCTGAACCAGTATTGGAAAATTACAGTCTATTGTTTTCAGATTCTGGTCCAGTGTTGTAACATTGCAATCTATTGTTCCCAGATTCTGATCCATAATGGAACATTACAGTGTATTGTTCTCAGATTCTGTTCCAGCATTGGAACATTACAGTCTATTCTTATCAGATTCTCATCAAGTATTGGAACATTGCAGTCTATTTTTCTCAGATGCTGATCCATTATAGGAACAGCCCTCATTCTGGTCCATTATTTGAACATTGCAGTCTATTGTTCTCAGTTTCTGATCAATGATTGGAACATTACAATCTGTTGTTCTCAAATTCTGATCCAGTATTGGAACATTGCATTCCATTGTTCTCAGATTATAATCCTTTATTGGAACATTACAGTCTCTTTTTCTCAGATTCTGATCCATTATTGGAACATTGCAGTCTATTCTTCTCAGATTCTGATCCAGTATTGGAATATTACAGTCTATTGATCACAGATTCTATTTTTCTCAGATTCTAATCCATTATAGGAACAACCCGGACCATGGTTCCCACATTCTGATCCAGTATTGGAGCTTTGCAGTCTATTTTTCTCAGATTCTGAACCAGTATTGGAACATTTCAGTCTATTGTTTAGATTCTGATCAATCATTGGAACATTACAGTGTTGTTCTCAAATTATTTTCCATTATTGGAACATTACGGTCTGTTGTTCTCAAATTCTGATCCAGTATTGGAACGTGACAGTCTTTTGTTCTCAGATTCTGATCCATTATTTGAAAATTGCAGTCTATTTCTCTCAAGTTCTGAAGCAGGATTGGAACATTACAGCCTCTTGTTCTCAGAGTCCAATCGATTATTTGAACGTTGCAGTGTATTGTTCTCAGATTATGAACCAGTGTTGGAACATTACAGTCTATTGTTCATAGAGTCTGGTCCATTATTGGAAAATTGCAGTCTATGTTTCTCAGATTCTGAACCAGTATTTGAACATTGCAGCCTATTGTTCTCAGAGTCCGATCCATTATTCGAACATTGCAGTGTATTGTTCTCAGATTCTGATCCACTATTGGAACATGACAGTCTATTTTTCTCAGATTCTGATCCAGTATTGTAAAATCCCGGTCTCTTGTTCCCAGATTCTAATCCAGTATTGGAATATTACAGCCTATATTTTTCAGATTCTGATCCATTATTGGAACATTGCAGCCGACTGTTCTCAGATTCTGATCCAGTATTGGAACATTGCAGTCTATTTTTCTCAGATTCTGATCCAGTATTGTAAAACCCTGGTCTATTGTTCCCAAATTCTAATCCAGTATTGGAAAATTACAGCCTATAGTTTTGAGATTCTGATCAATTATTGGAACATCCCGGTCTATTGTTCCCAGATTCTGATCCAGTATTGCAACTTTGCAGTCTATTGATCTCAGGTTCCGATAAAGTAAATATGAGAGTGTATTTTTCACAGCTTCTGATTCATTATTGGAACATTGCAGTCTATTGATTTCAGATTCTGATCCAGTATTGAAACATTACAGTCTAATGTTCTCAGATTCTGATTCATTATTGGAACATTATAGTCTAGTGTTCCCAGATTCTAATCTGTATTGGAACATTAAAACCTCTCGTTCTCAGATTCTGATAAATTATTGGAACATTGCGGTCTATTGTTCTCAGTTTCATATTCAGTATTGGAACATTACAGTGTATTGTTCTTAGAATCCTATCCATTATTGGAACATCCCTGTCCATTGTTTCCAGATTCTGATCCATTATTGGAACATAACAGCCTATTGTTCCCAGATTGTGATCCATTATTGGAACATTACGGTCTGTTATTCTCAGATTCTGTTCCATTATTGGAAAATTGCAGTCCATTTGTCTCAGATTCTGAACCAGTATTGGAAAATTATAGTCTATTGTTTTCAGATTCTGATCCAGTATAGGAATATTGCAGTCTATTGTTCTCAGATTATGATCCTTTATTGGAACATTACAGTCGATTGTTCTCAGATTCTGATCCATTACTGGAAAATTGTAGTATATTGTTCTCAGATTCTGATCGATTATTGGAACATCCCTTTCCATTGTTCCCAGACTCTGAACCAGAATTGGAACATTACAGTCTAATATTCTCCGATTCTGTTCCAGTATTTGAACATTGAAATCGAATACTCTCAGATTCTGATCCAGTATTGGAACATTACAGTTTACTGTTCTCAGAATCTGAGCCAGTATTAGAACATTGCACTTATTTGTTCTCAGATTCAGATCAATTATTGGAACATTACAGTCTGTTGTTCTCAAATTCTGCAAAGTTTCAATTCTGAATCACAATGTGTGAACAACGGTCCGGGGTTGTTCCTATAATGGGTCAGAATCTGAGAGAAATAGACTGCAATGTTCCAATACTGGATTGAATACTGGATTCCAATACTGGATCAGAATCTGAGAACAACAGACTGTAATGTTCCAATAATGTATCAGAATCTGCGAACAATAGAAATGGATGTTCCATTAATGGATCAGAATCTGAGAACAATACACTGCAATGGTCCAATCCTGGATCAGAATCTGAGAACAAGAGACTGCAATGGTCCAATCCTGGATCAGAATCTGAGAACAAGACACTGCAAAGTTCCAATATTGGATCAGAATCTGGGAACAATAGACCGAGATGTTCCAATAATGGATCAGAATCTGAGATAAATAGGCTACAATGTTTCAATACTGGATCAGAATCTGAAAACAATAGACTGCAATGTTCCAATAATGGATCAGAATCGGAGAACCAAAAGTTGTAATCTTCAAATAATGGATTAGAAAGTGGGAACAATAGACAGGGCTCAATACTGGATCCGAACCTGTGAACAATAGAATGTAATATTCCAACACTGGATCAGAATCTGAGAGCAATAGATTGTCATGTTCCAATACTGGATCAGAATCTGAGAACAATAAACTGCAATGTTCCAATAATGGATCAGAATCTGAGATCAATAGACAGCAAAGTTTCAATACTGGATGAGAATCTGAGAATAATAGATTGTAATGTTTCAATAAAGCATCATAATCTGAGAACAACACACTGTAATGTTCCAATAATTCATCTGAATCTGGGAACACGGGACCAGGATGTGGCAATGACGGATCCGAATCTGAAATCAGTCGACTATTCTGATCCAATACTGGATCAGAATCTGAGAACAATCGACTGCAATGTTCGAATACTGGATCGAACTCTGAGAACAATCGGCTGTAATACAAAGAACAAAGAACAGTACAGCACAGGAAACAGGCCCTTCGGCCCTCCAAGCCTGAGCCGCTCCTTGGTCCAACTAGACCAATCGTTTGTATCCCTCCATTCCCAGGCTGCTCATGTGACTATCCAGGTAAGTCTTAAATGATGTCAGCATGCCTGCCTCCACCACCCTACTTGGCAGCGCATTCCAGGCCCCCACCACACTCTGTGTAAAAAACATCTCTCTAATATCTGAGTTGTACTTCGCCCCTCTCACCTTGAGCCCGTGACCCCTCGTGAACGCCACTTCTGATCTGGGAAAAAGCTTCCCACCGTTCACCCTATCTATCCCCTTCATAATCTTCTACACCTCTATTAGATTTCCCCTCATTCTCCGTCTTTCCAGGGAGAACAACCCCAGTTTACACAATCTCTCCTCATAGCTAAGACCCTCCATACCAGGCAACATCCTGGTAAACCTTCTGTGCACTCTCTCTAACGCCTCCACGTCGTTCTGGTAGTGCGGCGACCAGAACTGGACGCTGTACTCCAAATGTGGCCTAACCAGCGTTCTATACAGCTGCATCATCACACTCCAGCTTTTATATTCTATACACCGTCCTATAAAGGCAAGCATACTATATGCCTTCTTCACCACCTTCTCCAACTGTGTTGCCACCTTCAAGGAATTGTGGACTTGCACACCTAGGTCCCTCTGTGTTTCTATACTCCTGATGACTGTCATTTATTGTATAACTCCTCCCTACATTATTTCTTCCAAAATGCATCACTTCGCATTTATCCGGATTAAACTCCATCTGCCACCTCTCCGCCCAATTTTCCAGCCTATCTATATCCTGCTGTATTGCCCGACAATGCTCTTCGCTATCCGCAAGTCCAGCCACCTTCGTGTCATCCGCAAACTTGCAGATTACACCAGTTACACCTTCTTCCAAATCATTTATATATATCACAAATAGCAGAGGTCCCAGTACAGAGCCCTGCGGAACACCACTGGTCACAGACCTCCAGCCGGAAAAGGACCCTTCGAACACTACCCTCTGTCTCCTATGGCCAATGTTCCAATCCTGGTTCACACTGTGAGAAAATAGTGTGCAATTTCCCAATAATGGATCAGAATCCGAGAACAATACATTGCGCTGTTCCAATACTGGATCAGAGTCTGAGAACAATAGGCTGCAATGTTCCAATAATGGATCAGAATCTGAGAACAATAGACTGGGATGTTCCAATACTGGATCGGAATTTCAGAACAACAGACTGTAATATTCCAATAAGTGATCTGAATCTGAGAACAATAGACTGTAATGTTCCAATCACTGAGCAGAATCTGAGAACAATAGATTGTAATGTTCCCATACTGGTTCAGATTCTGAGAACAAGAGACTGCAATGTTCCAATACTGGATCAGAAACGGAGAATATTAGACTGTAATGTTCCAATTCTGGTTCAGAGTTTGGGAACAATGGAAAGGGATGTTCCAATAATGGATCCGAATCTGAGACCAATATACTGTAATGTTGCAATGCTGGATCAGAATCTGAGAACAATCGACTGTAATGTTCCAATAAAGGATCACCATCTGAGAACAATAGACTGCAATGTTCCAATAATGGATCAGAATCTGAGAACAATAGACTGTAATGTTCCAATACTGGATTGGAATCTGAGAACAATAGACTTTAAATTTCCAATACCGAATCAGAGTCTGGGAACAAAAGAAACGGATGTTCCATTAATGCAGCAGAATCTGAGAAAAAGAAACTGCGTGTTCCAATACTGGATCAGAATGTGGGAACAATGGTCCGGTTTGTTCCAATACTGGAGCAGAATCTGAGAACAATAGACCGCAATGTTAGAATAATTGAACAGAATCTGAGAATAGTAGACTGCAATGTTCCAATAATGGACCAGAATGTGGGAACAATGGTCCGGGCTGCTCCTATAATGGATCAGAATCTGAGAAAAATAGACTGCAATGTTCCAATACTGGATCAGAATCTGAGAACAATACACTGTAATCGTCCATTATGAATCAGAATCTGGGAACAATAGATTGCAATGGTCCAATACTGGATCAGAATCTGAAAACAATAGACTGTAATTTTCCAATAAAGGATCAGAATTTGAGAACAACACTGTAATCTTTCAATCATTGATCAGAATCTAAACAATAGACTGAAATGTTCCAATACTGGATCAGAATCTGAGAACAATGAACCGGGATATTACAATGATGGATCAGAATCTGAGATCATTAGACTGTAATGTTCCAATGCAAGATCAGAATCTGAGAACAATACACTGCAATGTTCGAATAATGGATCGGACTCTGAGAATAATAGACTGCAATTTTCCAATAATGGATCAGAATCTATGAACAATAAACCGTAATGTTCCAATCCTGGATCAGAACCTGAGAACAGTAGACTGTAATGTTCCAATAAAGGATCAGAATCTGAGAACAACAAAGACTGTAATGTTCCACTCATTGATCAGATTCTGAACAATAGACTGTATTGTTCCAATACTGGATCAGAACCTGAGAAAAAGAGATTACAATGTTCCAATAAAGGATCAGAATTTGAGAACAACAGAATGTAATGTTCCAATCATTGATCAGAATCTGAAAAATAGACTGGAATTTTCGAACACTGGATCAGAATCTTAGAACAATTGACCAGGATTTTACAATGATGGATCAGAATCTGAGATCAATCGGCCGTAACGTTCCAATACTGGAGGAGAACCTGAGAACAATAGACCGCAATGTTAGAATAATTGAACAGAATCTGAAAACAATAGACTGCAATGTTCCAATAATGGATCAGAATCTGAGATCAACAGACTGTAATGTTCCAATCATTGATCAGAATCTGAACAATAGACTGTAATGTTCCAATAATGGATCAGAACCTGAGATCAATCGACTGCAAAGTTTCAATAATGGATCAGAATCTGAGAGCTGTTCCAATAAAGGATCATAATCTGAGAACAGGAGAGTGCAATGTTAGAATAATTGAACAGAATCCGAAAACAATAGACTGCAGTGTTCAACACTGGATCAGAATCTGAGAACAATCGAACATAGAATACAGAAGCATAGAAAACTACAGCACAAAACAGGCCCTACGGCCCCACAAGTTGTGCCGAACATATCCCTACCTTTTAGGCCTATCTATAACCCTCTATCCTATTAAGTTCCATGTACTCACCCAGGAGTCTCTTAAAAGACCCTATTGAGTTTGCCTCCACCACCACTGACGGCAGCCGATTCCATCTGCCCACCACCCTCTGTGTGAAAAACTTCCCCCTAACATTTCCCCTGTACCTACCCCCCAGCACCTTAAACCTGTGTCCTCTCGTAGCAGCTATTTCCACCCTGGGAAAAAGCCTCTGAGAGTCCACCCGATCTATGCCTCTCAACATCTTATATACCTCTATTAGATCTCCTCTCATCCTACGTCTCTCCAAGGAGAAAAGTCCGAGCTCCCTCAGCCTATCCTCATAAGGCATGCCACTCAATCCAGGCAACATCCTTGTAAATCGCCTCTGCACCCTTTCAGTCTTTTCCACATCCTTCCTGTAATGAGGCGACCAGAATTGAGCACAGTACTCCAAGTGGGGTCTGATGAGGGTCTTATATAGCTGCATCATTATCCCCGGACTCCTGAACTCAATCCCTCGATTAATAAAGGCCAGCACACCATACGCCTTCTTAACCACCTCCTCGACCTGCAGGACCGATTTTAGACTGCAATGTTCCAATACTGGATTGGAATCTGAGAACAATAGAAATGGATGTTCCATGAATGGATCAGAATCTGAGAACAATACACTGTAATGTTCCAATACTGGATCAGAATCTGAGAACAATACACTGGGATGTTCCAATAATAGATAGGATTCGAAGAACAATAGACTGTAATGTTCGAATACTGGATCAGAACCTGAGAACAGCAGACTGCAATGTTTCAATAATTGATCAGGACTTGAGTACTATAGGCTGTAATGTTCCAATACGGATTAGAATCTGAGAAAAATACACTGTCATGTTCTATTACTGGATCAGAATCTGAGAACAATAGACTGCAATGTTCAAATAATGGATCAGAATCTTAGAACAATAGTCTCTAACATTCCAATCATGAATCGGAATCTCAGATCAATAAACGGCAATGTTTCAAAACTGGATCAGAATCTGAGAACAAGAGACTGCAATGTTCCAATACTGGATCAGAATGTGGGAACAATGGACCGGAATGTTCCAATACTGGATCAGAATCTGAGAACAATAGGCTGTAATGTTCTTATTATGGACCAGAATCTGAGAACAATAGACTGAAATGTTCCAACACTGGATCAGAATCTGAGAACAATGCTCTGTAATATTCCAATACTGGATCAGAATCTGAGAACAGTAGGCTGTAATGTTCTAATTATGGATCAGAATCTGAGAGCAATAGACTGAAATGTTCCAACACTGGATCAGAATCTGAGAACAATGGACTGCAATGTTCCAAAATGGATCATAATCTGAGAACAATACTCTGTAATATTCCAATACTGGATCAGAATTTGAGAACAACAGACTGCAATGTTCCAATAACGGATCAGAATCTGAGAACAATGGACTGTAATGTTCCAATAAAGGATCATAATCCGAGAACAATACTCTGTAAAGTTCCAATACGGGATCAGAATCTGAGAACAATAGGTTGTAATGTTCCAATAATTGATCAGAATCTACGAACAATAGACTGCAATGTTCCAATACTGGATCAGAATCTGAGACAAATAGACTTTAATGTTCCAATACAGGATTAGAATTTGAAATCAACAGACTGCAATGTTCCAATACTGGACCAGAATCTGAGAACAATAGACTGTAATGTTCCAATACTGGATCAGAATCTGAAACAAATAGACTGCAATTTTCTAAAAATGGATCAGAATCTGAGAACAATAGACTGGAATGTTCCAATAATCATAGAAACCCTACAGTACAGAAAGAGGCCTTTCGGCCCATCGAGTCTGCACCGACCACAATCCCACCCAGGCCCTACCCCCATATCTACCCACTAATCCCTCCAACCTACGCATCTCAGGACACTAAGGGCAATTTTTAGCATGGCCAATCAACCTAACCCGAGCATCTTTGGACTGGGGGAGGAAAGCGGAGCACCCGGAGGAAACCCACGCAGACACGAGGAGAATGTGCAAACTCCATACAGACAGTGAGCCAAGCCGGGATTCGAACTCAGGTCCCTGGAGCTGTGAAGCAGCAGTGCTAACCACTGTGCTACCATGCCGCCGGCAGAACATGGATCAGAAGTTGGAAACAATGGACCGGGATGTTCCAATAATGGATTGGAATCTAAGAACCATACACTGTAATGTTCCAATACTGGTTCAGAACCTAAGAACAGTAGACTGCAATGTTCCAATAATGGATCAGAGTCTGAGAACTATAGGCTGTAATGTTCCAATACGGATTAGAATCTGGGAACAAATGACCGGGATGTTACAATACTGGATCAGAATCTGAGAACAATAGAATATAATATTCCTAAACTGGATCAGAAGCTGAGAGCAAGAGACTGCAATGTTCCAGTACTGGATCAGTATCTGGGAACAATAGACCGGGATGTTCCAATAATGGATCACATTCTGAGAACAATAGACTGCAATGTTCCAATAATGGATCAGAATCTGAGATCAATAGACTGCAAAGTTTCAATCCTGCATCAGAATCTGAGGAAAAGAGACTGCAATGTTCCAATACTGGATCAGAATCTGAGGACAATAGACTGCAATGTTTGAATACTGGATCGGACTCTGGGAACAAGCGGTTGTAATGTTCCAATACTGGTTCAGACTCTGAGAAAAAAACAGACTGCAAATTTCCAATAATGGATCAGTTTCTGTGAAAAAGAGATTGTAATGTTCCAGTACTGGATCAGAATCTGAGAACAATACACTGCAAAGTTCGAATACTGGATCGGACTCTGAGAACAATGGGCTGTAATGTTCCAATCATTGATCAGAATCTGAGAACAATAGACTTCAATGTTCGAATACTGGCTCAAATTCTGAGAACAATAGACTGCAATGTTCCAATCCTGGTTCAGAGTCTGGGAACAATGGAAAGGGATGTTACAATAATGGATCAGAATCTGAGAACAATACACTGTATTGTTCCAATACTGGATCAAAATCTGAGAACAATAGACTGCAATGGTCCAATAATGGATATGAATCTGAGAACAATAGACAGTAATGTTCCAATACTGGTTCAGAACCTGAGAAGAATAGACTGCAATGTTCCAATACTGGATCGGAATCTGAGAACAATACGCTGTAATGATCCAATACTGGATTAGAATCTGAGAACAATAGACTGCAATGTTCCATTATGGATCAGAATCTGTGAACAGTCGACTGGGATGTTCCAATAATGGATGAGAAGCTGGAAACAATGGACCGGGATGTTCCAATAATGGATAGCATTCGAAGAACAATACACTGTAATGTTCCAATACTGGATCAGAACCTGAGAACAGTCGACTGCAATGTTCCAATAATTGATCAGAATCTGAGAACTATAGGCTGTAATGTTACAATACAGAATAGAATCCGAGAAAAATACACTGTCATGTTCTAATACTGGATCAGCATCTGAGAACAATCGACTGCAATGTACAAATAATGGATCAGAATCTTAGAACAATAGTCTCTAACATTCCATAAGACCATAAGACCATAAGGCATAGGAGCGGAAGTAAGGCCATTCGGCCCATCGAGTCCACTCCACCATTCAATCATGGTTGATTTCAACTTCATTTACCCGCTCCCTCCCCATAGCCCTTAATTCCTCGAGAAATCAAGAATTTATCAATTTCTGTCTTGAAGACGCTCAAGGTCTCGGCCTCCACCGCCCTCTGTGGTAATGAATTCCACAGACCCACCACTCTCTGGCTGAAGAAATTTCTCCTCATCTCTGTTCTAAAGTGACTCCCTTTTATTCTAAGGCTGTGCCCCCGGGTCCTAGTCTCCCCTGTTAATGGAAACAACTTCCCTACGTCCCTATCTAAGCCGTTCATTATCTTGTAAGTTTCTATCAGATCTCCCCTCAACCTCCTAAACTCCAATGAATATAATCCCACGATCCTCAGACGTTCATCGTATGTCAGGCCTACCATTCCTGGGATCATCCGTGTGAATCTCCGCTGGACCCGCTCCAGTGCCAGTATGTCCTTCCTGAGGTGTGGGGCCCAAGATTGCTCACAGTACTCCACATGGGGCCTAACCAGTGCTTTATAAAGCCTCAGAAGTACATCCCTGCTTTTGTATTCCAAGCCTCTTGAGATAAATGACAACATTACATTTGCTTTCTTAATTACGGACTCAACCTGCAAGTTTACCTTTAGAGAATCCTGGACTAGTTCTCCGAAGTCCCTTTGCACTTTAGCATGATGAATTTTGTCACCGTTTAGAAAATAGTCCATGCCTCTATTCTTTTTTCCAAAGTGTACGACCTCGCACTTGCCCACGTTGAATTTCATCAGCCACTTCTTGGACCACTCTCCTAAACTGTCTAAATCTTTCTGCAGCCTCCCCACCTCCTCAATACTACCTGCCCCTCCACCTATCTTTGTATCATCGGCAAACTTGGCCAGAATGCTCCCAGTTCCGTCATCTAGATCGTTAATATATAAAGAGAACAGCTGTGGCCCCAACACTGAACCCTGCGGGACACCACTTGTCACCGGTTGCCATTCTGAGAAAGAACCTTTTATCCCAACTCTCTGCCTTCTGTCTGACAGCCAATCGTCAATCCATGTTAGTACCTTGCCTCGAATACCATGGGCCCTTATTTTACTCAGCAGTCTCCCGTGAGGCACCTTGTCAAAGGCCTTTTGGAAGTCAAGATAGATAACATCCATTGGCTCTCCTTGGTCTCACCTATTTGTTATCTCTTCAAAGAACTCTAACAGGTTTGTCAGGCACGACCTCCCCTTACTAAATCCAAGCTGACTTGTCTTAATCCGACCCTGCACTTCCAAGAATTTAGAAATCTCATCCTTAACGATGGATTCTAGAATTTTGCCAACAACTGAGGTTAGGCTAATTGGCCTATAATTTTCCATCTTTTTTCTTGTTCCCTTCTTGAACAGTGGGGTTACAACAGCGATTTTCCAATCCTCTGGGACTTTCCCTGACTCCAGTGACTTTTGAAAGATCATAACTAACGCCTCCACTATTTCTTCAGCTATCTCCTTTAGAACTCTAGGATGTAGCCCATCTGGGCCCGGAGATTTATCAATTTCCAGACCTTTGAGTTTCTCTAGCACTTTCTCCTTCGTGATGGCAACCATATTCAACTCTGCCCCCTGACTTTCCTGAATTGTTGGGATATTACTCATGTCTTCTACTGTGAAGACTGACGCAAAGTACTTATTAAGTTCCTCAGCTATTTCCTTGTCTCCCATCACTAGATTACCAGCGTCATTTTGGAGCGGCCCAATGTCTACTTTTGCCTCCCGTTTGTTTTTAATGTATTTAAAGAAACTTTTACTATCATTCCTAATGTTACTGGCTAGCCTACCTTCATATTTGATCCTCTCCTTCCTTATTTCTCTCTTTGTTATCCTATGTTATCCTCATTGCGTCTTGGAAGTGCAGCAGAGAGGGAGAGATTCGCGAGAGGAGTGCTGCGGGTAAGCGCTGTTATTTTTTAACTTACTTTTTCGCGGGTTTTTTCTTTAAAAATATCTAAACCCGGAAGTGGTCGCGCAGGGAGGTCTGGGAGAGAGAGATTTTTTTTTCCCCAATAAATTGGAACAGAGAGGAATCCCGATACTCTAGAGTATCCCACCCTCCCTCCTCCTCTAACCTAAGAAAAAAGACCCAGTGAGAGCAGGGCTTTGGAGAAAACAGGAGGAGGAAAGGTAAGTTTAAAATTTTCATTCACTTTTTTTTTTCCCTGTGTGTTTAAAGGGGCAATTATGAGTGTGAGGCCAGTATGTTGTTCCCAATGTAGGATGTGGGAGGTCCTGGAGGCGCCTAGCCTTCCGGACGACCATATCTGTGCTGGGTGTGTTGAGCTGCGGTTCCTAAGGGACCATGTTAGGGAACTGGAATTGCAGCTCGAGGACCTTCGCCGGGTTCGGGATAGTGAGGAGGTCATTGACAGGAGCTATCGGCAGGTGGTCACACCGGGACCGCGGGAGGAGGGTAACTGGGTAACAGTGAGGAAGGAGAAAGCTCGGTTGATGGTGAGCACCCCGGTGGATGTGCCCCTTAATAATATGTACTCCTGTCTGAGTACTACTGGGGTGGACAGCCCACCTGGGGGAAGCAGCGGTGGCAGTGTCTCTGGAGCTGAGCCTGGCCCAGTAGTGCAAAAGGGAAAGGAAAGGAGGGTAGTGCCAATTGGGGACTCTACGGTGAGGGGGTCAGATTGGCGTTATTGCGGACACAGACGGGACTCTCGGATGGTGGTTTGCCTCCCTGGTGCATGGGTCCGGGATGTCTCTGGTCGAGTCCCAGAAATCCTGAAAGGGGAGGGAGAGGAGCCGAAGGTCGTGATGCATATAGGTACTGCTGACATAGGTAGGAAGAGGGAAGGGGTCATGAAAAGAGAATATAGGGAGTTAGGTAGACAGCTGAGAAAGAGGAATGCAAAGGTAGTAATCTCGGGATTGCTGCCTGTGCCGCGGGAGAGTGAGAACAGGAATCGGTGGAGAATGAATGCGTGGCTGAGGGACTGGAGCAAGGGACAAGGATTTGGGTACTTGGATCATTGGGACCTCTTTAGGGGCAGGTGTGACCTGTTTAAAAAAGACGGGTGGCACTTGAATCCCAGGGGGACCAATATCCTGGCGGGAAGGTTGGCTAAGGCTACTGGAGAGACTTTAAACTAGAAAGGTTGGGGGGAGAGAATCGAAATGAGGGGACTGAGAGCGAGGAGGTTAGCTCGCAAATAGATAAGGAATGTAAACAGGGTAAGAGGGAGGTTAGACGAGTGATGGAGAAGGGAAGTGCTCAGGCTGAAGGTCTAAGATGTGTCTATTTTAATGCCAGGAGTGTAGTGAATAAAGTGGATGAGCTTAGAGCGTGGATTGCTGCTTCGAATTGTGATGTGGTGGCCATTACGGAGACTTGGATGTCTCAGGGACAGGACTGGGTGCTTCAGGTGCCGGGTTTTAGATGTTTCAGGAAGGACAGGGAGGGAGGCAAGAGAGGGGGGGGAGTGGCACTGTTGATCAGGGATAGTGTCACGGCTGTAGAGAAGGTGGACGCCGTGGAGGGATTGACTACGGAGTCTCTGTGGGTGGAGGTTAGGAACAGGAAGGGGTCGGTAACGTTGCTGGGTGTTTTCTATAGGCCGCCCAATAGTAACAGAGATGTTGAGGAGCAGATGGGGAAACAGATCCTGGAGAGATGTAGGAATAACAGAGTTGTCGTGATGGGAGATTTTAATTTCCCAAACATAGATTGGAATATCCCTAGGGCTAGGGGTTTGGATGGAGAGGAGTTTGTTAGGTGTGTCCAGGAGAGTTTCCTGACACAGTATGTGGATAAGCCTACTAGAGGAGAGGCTGTACTTGATCTGGTGCTGGCTAATGAACCTGGACAGTTGGAGGATCTCTCGGTGGGTGAGTATCTTGGGGATAGCAATCATAATTCTATCTCCTTCACGATAGCATTGGAAAGAGATAGGATCAGGCAGGCTAGGAAAGTGTTTCTCTGGAGTAAAGGGAAATACAGTGTCATCAGGGAGGAAATTAGATGGGTAAATTGGAAGGAGGCATTCTTGGGGAAAAGTACCGAAGGAAAGTGGAGGATTTTCAAGGAATGTTTGTCTGGAGCTCTGCATGACAACGTTCCGATGAGACAGGGGGCTTTTGGTAGGGTATGGGAACCGTGGTGCACGAAGGTTGTGATGAACCTGGTGAATAAGAAAAGAGAGGCGTACAGAAGGTTCAGAGAGCTAGGAGGTGTTAAGGATTTAGAGGAGTATACGGGATGTAGGAAGGAGCTTAAGAAGGAAATTAGGAGAGCGAGAAGGGGTCATGAGAAGGCCTTGGCGGGTAAGATTAAGGAGAATCCCAAGGCTTTCTACAAATATGTCAAGAGTAAAAGGATGAGATGTGAAGGCATAGGACCCTTAAAAGGTGAAGGGGGAAAAGTTTGTGCGGAACCGTTAGAATGGCGGAGCTGCTTAATGAATACTTTACCTCGGTATTCACGGTGGAAAGGGATCTGGGTGGTTGTACTGCTGGTTTGCGGTGGACAGAAAGGATCGAGCATGTGGACATAAAGAAAGAGGATATGTTGGAACTATTGAATGGCATCAAGGTTGGTAAGTCGCCGGGACCGGATGGGATGTACCCCAGGTTACTGTGGGAGGCGAGGGAGGAGATTGCGGAGGCTTTGGCGATGATCTTTGCATCGTCGATGGAGACGGGAGAGGTTCCGGAGGATTGGAGGATTGCAGATGTGGTCCCGATATTCAAGAAAGGGAACAGGGACAGCCCGGGAAATTACCGACCGGTGAGTCTAAGCTCAGTGGTTGGTAAGTTGATGGAGAGGATCCTGAGAGACAGGATTTATGATCATCTAGAGGAGTTTAGTATGATCAAAAGTAGTCAGCACGGCTTTGTCAAGGGCAGGTCGTGCCTTACGAGCCTGGTTGAGTTCTTTGAAAATGTGACCAAACACATTGACGAAGGAAGAGCGGTGGATGTGGTCTATATGGACTTCAGCAAGGCGTTCGATAAGGTCCCCCATGCAAGACTTCTTGAGAAAGTGAGAGGGCATGGGATCCAAGGGGCTGTTGCCTTGTGGATCCAGAACTGGCTTGCCTGCAGAAGGCAGAGAGTGGCTGTGGAGGAGTCTTTCTCTGCATGGAGGTCAGTGACCAGTGGAGTGCCCCAGGGATCTGTTCTGGGACCCTTGCTGTTTGTCATTTTCATAAATGACCTGGATGAGGAAGTGGAGGGATGGGTTGGTAAGTTTGCTGACGACACCAAGGTAGGTGGTGTTGTGGATAGTTTGGAGGGATGTCAGAAGTTGCAGCGAGACATAGATAGAATGCAAGACTGGGCGGAGAAGTGGCAGATGGACTTCAACCCGGATAAGTGTGTGGTGATCCATTTTGGCAGATCCAATGGGATGAAGCAGCAGTATAATATGAAGGGTACCATTCTTAGCAGTGTAGAGGATCAGAAGGACCTTGGGGTCCGGGTCCATAGGACTCTTAAATCGGCCTCGCAGGTGGAGGATGCGGTCAAGAAGGCGTACGGCGTACTGGCCTTCATTAATCGAGGAATTGAGTTTAGGAGTCGGGAGATAATGCTGCAGCTTTATAGGACCCTGGTTAGACCCCACTTGGAGTACTGCGCGCAGTTCTGGTCACCTCATTACAGGAAAGATGTTGAAGCCATTGAAAGGGTGCAGATGAGATTTACAAGGATGTTGCCTGGATTGGGGGGCATGCCTTATGAGGATAAGTTGCGGGAGCTTGGTCTCTTCTCCCTGGAGAGACGAAGGATGAGAGGTGACCTGATAGAGGTTTACAAGATGTTGAGAGGTCTGGATAGGGTAGACTCTCAGAGGCTATTTCCAAGGGCTGAAATGGTTGCTACGAGAGGACACAGGTTTAAGGTGCTGGGGGGTAGGTACAGAGGAGATGTCAGGGGTAAGTTTTTCACTCAGAGGGTGGTGGGTGAATGGAATCGGCTGACGTCGGTGGTGGTGGAGGCAAACTCGTTGGGGTCTTTTAAGAGACTTCTGGATGAGTACATGGGATTTAATGGGATAGAACATAGAACATAGAACAGTACAGCACAGAACAGGCCCTTCGGCCCACGATGTTGTGCCGAGCTTTATCTGAAACCAAGATCAAGCTATCCCACTCCCTATCATCCTGGTGTGCTCCATGTGCCTATCCAATAACCGCTTAAATGTTTCTCAAGTGTCTGACTCCACTATCACTGCAGGCAGTCCATTCCACACGCCAACCACTCCCTGCGTAAAGAACCTACCTCTGATATCCGTCCTGTATCTCCCACCACGAACCCTATAGTTATGCCCCCTTGTAATAGCTCCATCCACCCGAGGAAATAGTCTTTGAACGTTCACTCTATCTATCCCCTTCATCATTTTATACACCTCTATTAAGTCTCCCCTCAGCCTCCTCCGCTCCAGAGAGAACAGCCCGAGCTCCCTCAACCTTTCCTCATATGACCTACCCTCCAAGCCAGGCAGCATCCTGGTAAATCTCCTCTGCACTCTTTCCAGCGCTTCCACATCCTTCTTATAGTGAAGTGACCAGAACGGCACACAATATTCCAAATGTGGTCTCACCAAGGTCCTGTACAGTTGCAGCATAACCCCACGGCTCTTAAACTCCAACCCCCTGTTAATAAAAGCTAACACACTATAGGCCTTCTTCACAGCTCTATCCACTTGACTGGCAACCTTTAGAGATCTGTGGATATGGACCCCAAGATCTCTCTGTTCCTCCACAGTCTTCAGAACCCTACCTTTGACCCTGTAATCCACATTTAAATTTGTCCTACCAAAATGAATCACCTCACATTTATCAGGGTTAAACTCCATTTGCCATTTTTCAGCCCAGCTTTGCATCCTATCTATGTCTCTTTGCAGCCTACAACAGCCCTCCACCTCATCCACTACTCCACCAATCTTGGTGTCATCAGCAAATATACTGATCCACCCTTCAGCCCCCTCCTCTAAGTCATTAATAAAAATCACAAAGAGCAGAGGACCAAGCACTGATCCCTGCGGCACACCGCTCGCAACCTGCCTCCTATCCGAAAATTTTCCATCGACCACCACCCTCTGTCGTCGGTCAGACAGCCAGTTACCTATCCAATCGGCCAACTTTCCTTCTATCCCACACCTCCTCACTTTCATCATAAGCCGACCATGGGGGACCTTATCAAACGCCTTACTAAAATCCATGTATATGACATCAACTGCCCTACCTTCATCAACACACTTAGTTACCTCCTCAAAAAATTCTATCAAATTTGTGAGGCACGACTTGCCCTTCACGAATCCGTGCTGACTATCTCGGATTAATCCGCATCTTTCTAAATGGTCGTAAATCCCATCCCTAAGGACCCTTTCCATCAATTTACCAACCACCGAAGTAAGACTAACCGGTCTATAATTACCAGGGTCATTTCTATTCCCTTTCTTAAACAGAGGAACAACATTCGCCATTCTCCAGTCCTCTGGCACCATCCCCGTGGACAGCGAGGACCCAAAGATCAAAGCCAAAGGCTCTGCAATCTCATCCCTTGCCTCCCACAGAATCCTAGGATACATTTCATCAGGCCCAGGGGACTTATCGACCTTCAGTTTATTCAAAACTGCCAAGACATCCTCCCTCCGAACATCTATTTCCCCCAGCCTATTAGCCTGTAACACCTTCTCTTCCTCAAAAACATGGCCCCTCTCCTTGGTGAACACTGAAGAAAAGTATTCATTCATCACCTCGCCTATCTCTACTGACTCCATACACAAGTTCCCACTACTGTCCTTGACCAGCCCGAACCTCACCCTGGTCATTCTTTTATTCCTCACATAAGAGTAAAAAGCCTTGGGGTTTTCCTTGATCCGACCCGCCAAGGACTTCTCATGTCCCCTCCTAGCTCTCCTAAGCCCCTTTTTCAGCTCATTCCTTGCTAACTTGTAACCCTCAATCGAGCCATCTGAACCTTGTTTCCTCATCCCTACATAAGCTTCCCTCTTCCTTTTCACAAGACATTCCACCTCTTTTGTGAACCATGGTTCCCTCACTCGGCCATTTCCTCCCTGCCTGACAGGAACATACCTATCAAGGACATCCAGTATTTGTTCCTTGAAAAAGTTCCACTTTTCATTAGTTCCTTTCTCTGACAGTTTCTGTTCCCAACTTATGCCCCCTAATTCTTGCCTAATCGCATCATAATTACCTCTCCCCCAATTGTAAACCTTGCCCTGCCGTACGGCCCTATCCCTCTCCATTGCAATAACAAAAGACACCGAATTGTGGTCACTATCTCCAAATTGCTCTCCCACAACCAAATCTAACACTTGGCCCGGTTCATTTCCCAGTACCAAATCCAATGTGGCCTCACTTCTAGTCGGCCCATCCACATATTGTGTCAGGAAACCCTCCCGCACACACTGCACAAAAACTGCCCCATCCAAACTATTTGACCTACAAAGGTTCCAATCAATATTTGGAAAGTTAAAGTCCCCCATGACAACTACCCTGTGGCCCCCACACATATCCATAATCTGCTTAGCAATTTCTTCCTCCACATCTCTATTACTATTTGGGGGCCTATAGTAAACTCCTAGCAACGTGACCGCTCCTTTCCTATTTCTAACTTCAGCCCATATTACCTCAGTGTGCAGATCCCCCACGATTGGGGGCTATAGATAGGCTTTGAGGTGGGGATGTGATCGATTGAGGGCTATAGATAGGCCTAGAGGTGGGGATGTGATCGGCGCAACTTGTGGGCCGAAGGGCCTGTTTGTGCTGTGGCTTTCTATGTTCTATGTTCTATGTTTGTTTTTATAGCCTTCCCAATCTTCTGACATCCCACTACTCTTTGCCACATTATAGGCTCTCTCTTTTGCCTTGATGCATTCCCTGACTTCCTTTGTCAGCCATGGCTGCCTAATCCCCCCACTGATAACCTTTCTTTTGTTTCGGATGAACCTCTGCACTGTGTCCTCAATTACTCCCAGAAACTCCTGCCATTGCTGTTCTACTGTTTTTCCAATAATGAATCACAATCTCAGATCAATAGACGGCAATGTTTCAAAACTTGATCAAAATCTGAGAACAAGAGACTGCAATGTTTCAATACTGGATCAGAATCTGGGAACGATAGACATGGATTTAATAATACTGGACCAGAATCTGAGAACAATAGACTGAAATGTTCCAAGACTGGATCATAATCTGAGAACAATGCACTGCAATGTTCCAATACCGGATCAGAATATGCGAACAATAGATTGTAATGTCCCAATACTGGATCAGAATCTGAGAACAATGGACTGCAATGTTCCAATAAAGGATCCTAATCTGAGAACAAAGGACGGTAATGTTTCAATAATAGATCAGAATCTGAGAACAATGGACTGTAACGTTTCAATAAAGGATCATAATCTGAGAACAGTACTCTAAAGTTCAAATACGGGATCAGAATCTGACATCAAAAGATGGTAATGTTTCAATAATTGATCAGAATCTGAGAACAATGGACTGTAATGTTCCAATAAAGGATCATAATCTGAGATCAATAGACTGTCATGTTGCACTAAAAGATCATAATTTGAGAACAATAGACTGCAATGTTCGAATACTGGACCATAATCTGAGAACAATAGACTGCAATGTTCCCATAATGTATCAGAATCTGAGAACGATAGACTGGAATGTTCCAATACCGCATCAGGATCTGGGAATAATAGAACGGGATGTTACAATAGTGGATCAGAATCTGACAACAATAGACTGGAATGTTAGAACATAAGAACATAAGAAATAAGAGCAGGAGTAGGCCATCGAGCCCCTCAAGCCTGCTCCGCCATTCAATAAGATCATGGCTGATCTGATAGTGGGTTCAGTTCCACTTACCCGCCCGCTCCCCATAACCCTTAATTCCCATAATGGTTAAAAATCTATCTATCTGTGACTTAAACACATTTAACGAGGTAGCCACGACTGCTTCATTGGGCAGAGAATTCCAAAGATTCACTCCGCTCTGGGAGAAGAAGTTCCTCCTCAACTCTGTTCTAAATTGACTCCCCCATATTTTGAGCCTATGCCCCCTAGTTCTTGTTTACATTGGAAGTGGAAATAACCTCGCTTCTTCTACCCTGTCTAGCCCCTTCATTGTCATATATGTATCTAAAAGATCTCCCTTCAAGCTTCTAAACTCCAATGAGTACAGGCCCTGTCTACTCAATCTCTCCTCATAAGCTGACCCCCTCATCTCCGGAATCGACCTGGTGAACCTTCTCTGTCCCCCCTCCAAAGCTAATATATCCTTTCTTAAATAAGGGGACCAAAACTGGACACAGTACTCTAGGTGCGGCCTCTCCAGTACCCTGTACAGTTGCAGCATGACCTCCCTGCATTTATACTCCATCCCTCTCACGATAAAGGCCAACATTCCATTTGCTTTCTTGATCACCTGCTGCACCTGCAAACTGAGGTTTTGTGATTCATGCACAAGGACCCCCAGGTCCCTCTGCACAGTAGCATGTTGTAATTCTTCACCGTTTAAATAAGAGTCCATTTTACTATTATTCCTTCCAAAGTGGATAGCCTCACACTTACCAACGTTATACTCCATCTGCCAGATCCTTCCCCACTAACTTAGCTGATCCAAATCTCTCTGCAGACTCTTTCTGTCCTCCACGCGATTTGCTTTCCCACTCATCTTTGTGTCATCCGCAAACTTTGTTACCCTACACTCGCTCCCCTCCTCCAGATCGTCGATGTATATGGTAAATAGTTGAGGCCCCAGCACTAATCCCTGCGGCATGCCACTACTCATTGATTGCCAACCGGAAAAGCACCCATTTATTCCGACTCTCTGCTTTCTGTTAGATAGCCAATCCTCAATCCACGCTAACACTTTATCCCCAACTCCGTGTACCTTTATCTTATGCAGCAACCTTTTGTGAGGCACCTGATCGAATGCCTTCTGGAAATCTATTTACACAACATCCACCGGTTCCCCTCTGTCAACTGCACTCGTCGCATCCTCAAAAAATTCCAGTAAATTAGTCAAACATGGCTTTCCCTTCAAGAATCCATGCTGCGTCTGCTTGATTGAACCATTCTTTTCCAGGTGTCCTGTTATTTCTTCCTTAATGATAGATTCCAGCATTTTCCCAACTACGGATGTTAGGCTAACCGGCCTGGAGTTACCTGCCTTTTGTCTACCTCCTTTTTTAAACAGTGGCGTTACATTAGCTGTTTTCCAATCAGCTGGCACCTCCCCAGAGTCCAGTGAATTTTGAAAAATTACAACTAATGAATTTGCTATTACTTCTGTTGTTTCTTTTTGTACGCTGGGATGCATTCCATCCGGACCAGGAGACTTGCCTACCTTTAGTTCCATTAGCCTACCTCTTTAGTAATAGTGATCGTTTTAAGGTCCTCATCCCCGACAGTCCCGGGTAAGGGCAGAAGTTGTTTTTTGTAGTTTAGTTAGGGCATCATGATTGGCATAGGTTTGGAGGGCCGAAGGGCCTGTTCCTGTGCTGTACTTTCCCTTGTTCTTTGTTGATTATTGACTACCTTGGATGACACCCTCAGGATATAGTCTCCTTTACTAACAACTTTGCTTAAATTATCATCAAAAAGGACTCACGAATGGACCCTGAGGAAGGGTCACACAGACGTGAAACATTGGCTCTATTCTCTCTCCACAGATACTGTCAGACCTGCTGAGATCTCCCAGCATTTTCTGTTTTTGTATTCATTTACTGACTCCATTTGCTTTCATTCCCACGCAGCGTTCTCCTGTTCAGTTGACATGTAAATGTTGAAATGTTCAGCAAACTGCTGGTTAGTTCCTTGAATATTAAGGCAAGTCCCCGAAAAATACATCATTCCTCAGTCCATCTCGCGCCAGCTCCCCCATCCTTTACGTCTCTCCTATACATTGCAACAACCCTTTCTTCATCCTCGCCAAGAGTATCGTCACCTTGGCTCATTCCTCTGCCAGGTCACAAGCTCCGCATGAAGCCAAGAGCCAGAGAACCAGTTGGGAGCAGCACACTTGTTTATAAAGCGAGAATTCACAATACAGGAGACGCTGAGGTTGAGAATTTACCATAATGTGGACGTTCCAGAGCATCATCCTTCTGTTTGGACTGCTGGATACAGTCATGGGGGGGGGGGGGGGGGCGGTAGGGACTTCGAGGGCCGAAGGGCCTGTTCCGGTGCTGTACTTTCCTTTGTTCTGTGTATGTATGGGTAGCATGGTGGCACAATGGTTAGCACTGCTGCCTCACAGCGCCAGGGACCCGGGTTTGATCCCCGGTTTGGGTCACTGCCTGTGTGCAGTCGGCACGTTCTCCCCGTGTCTGCATGGGTTTCCTCCGGGTGCTCCGGTGTCCTCCCACAGACCAGAAGACGTGCTCTTTAGTTGCATTGATCATGCTAAATCCTCCCTTAGTGTACCCGAACAAGCGCCGGAGTGTGGCAACTCGGGGATTTTCACAGTAACTTCATTGCAGTGTTAATGTGAGCTGACTTGTTACATCATTAAATAAACTTTAGAAACTTGACCAGCGCTGTGTGAAAAGCAGAGAATGCCTGTCTTACACCATTGTATCAGTAACATTCTCAAAGGGGCCACACATTCAAAAGGAAATCCAAGCACCTCATGCTAAACAGTAACTTGTGGGCAGGAAATGCAGCCTTGGCACAGTCACCATCTCGTACCAGGACTACATTTATAATGAAATGAAATATGAGCTTTACTAAAAATTGTACATCTTTTACTGAAAACGAAACAGTCCAGTGACTAAGCTGGGGCATCATACTCTGCTGCACAGATTGGCAACAGGGCTTCCCTCAGCACCCCTCGTGCTGATGTTGCTGTTATTGCTTTCATCAGAGGGCATGGAACAAGTAACATCTGACTCGATAATTCATGGAAGCCGGAAGTACAGAACACAACTGCATTCTTTGTCAGAAAGGCGCCCGGATTGAGCTTTGCACCATGGGGTTAGTGCTCCCTCACAGCGCCAGGGATCCTGGTTCGAATCCGACCTTGGGTCACTCCAAGTGTGGAGTTGGCACATTCTCTCCGTGTCTTCATGGGTTTCCTCCAGGGGCTCCACTTTCCTCCCACAGTCCAAAGATGTGCAGGTTGGTGCATTGGCTGTGCTAAAAATTGCCCGTTATTGTCAGGGAGACTATCAGGGTGGATGCGTGGGGTTACGGAAATAGGGCCTGGGTGGGGTTGTGGTCAGTACAGACTCATCATAAATTGTAACACAGAAACCCAACAGTGCGAAAGAGTCCATTCGGCCCATCGAGTCTGCACCAACAACAATCCCGCCCAGGCCCTATCCCCATAACCCCACATATTTACCCCATGAACTCCTCTAATGTACACATTCTGGACACGAAGGGAAAATTTAGCCTATAATTCACCCCACTGATTTTCTCAATAGATTACAATTATATCGTCTCTTTAATGTAATTAAACAGAACGTAATGAAAAACATGAAACATATTTCTAATCTGAATTTATCATCACAATGAAACACAATTTTAATTGAAAATTGGGGATGAAGTGGAAATGATCGAGAGCTTCAGGTTTCTAGGTGTCCAGATCACCAACAACCTGTCCCGATCCCTCCACACATTTGCTACAGTTAAGAAAACCCACCAACGCTTGTACTTCCTCAGGAGGCTAAGGAAATTTGGCATGTCCCCTACGACTCCCAACAACTTTTACAGATGCATCATAGAAAGCATTCTTTCTGGTTGTATCACCGTTCCTGCTCTGCCCAAGGCTGCAGGAAACTATAAAGGGTCATGAACAATGCCGAATCCATCACTCAAACCAGCCTCCCACCCATTGACTCTGTCTACACTTACTGCTGCGTCGGGAAAAGCAGCCGGTATAATGAAGGATCCCACGCACCCCGGATATTCTCTCTTCCACCTACTTCCATCGGGGAAAAGATACAGAAGTCTAAGGCCTGGACCGACGGACGCGACTGCAGCTTCTTCCCTGCTGCCATCAGACTTTTGACTGGACCCATCTTATATTAATTAGGTTACCATATATAATATATATATATAGATACTACATATATGTATATATATATATATATATATATATATAATGTAATACCTTATTATTATATTAAGTTGATATTTCTCTAGCTATGATGGTAACACGACATTCTGCATCCTCTCCTTTTTGAAGGGTATGCTTTGTCAGTATAGCTTGCAAGAAACAATGTTTTTCACTGTATACTAATACATGTGACAATAATAAATCAAATCAAATCCAATCATTGCTCCTTCTCAGCGCCAGCATTGCAGTGTGTTGTTTGTTTTCTCACCTGTAATTGATTACTCTAATAGGTTGCTCTGCCGAGTCTCAGGAGTGTTTCTGCTGTGTATTAAAGAGAAGACCTTCAGTGTGAGACCTCAGTAAATGGCCATGGTTTACGCCACGGGCAGACAGAAGCCAGAGGGTGGTTGTAGAGAGTTGTTTTTCAAACTGGAGGCCTGTGACCAGTGGTGTGCCTCAGGGATCAGTGCTGGGCCCACTGTTATTGTCATTTACATAAACGATTTGGAAGAGAATATAGGGGGCATGGCTAGTAAGTTTGCAGATGACACCAAGATTGGTGGCATAGTGGACAGTGAAGAAAGATATCTCCAATTGCAACGGGATCTTGATCAACTGGCCAGTGGGCGGACGAATGGCAGATGGAGTTTAATTTAAATAAATGCGAGGTGATGCATTTTGGTAGATTGAACCAGGGCACGACTTACTCAGTTAATGGTAGGGCGTTGGGGAGAGTTACAGAATAAAGAGATCAAGGAGTAAATGTACATAGCTCCTTGAACGTGGAGTCATAGGTGGACACAGTGGTGAAGAAGGCATTCGACATGCTTGGCTTTATCGGTCAGAACATTGAATATAGTAGTTGGGACGTCTTGTTGAAGTTGTATAAGACATTGGTAAGGCCACACGTGGAATACTGTGTGCAATTCTGGTCACCCTATTATAGAAAGGATATTATTAAACTAGAAAGAGTGCAGAAAAGATTTACTGGGTTGCTACTGGGACTTGATGGATTGAGTTATAAGTAGAGGCTGGATAGACTGGGACTTTTTCCCCTGGAGCAGAGGAGGCAGAGGGGTGATCTTATAGAGGTCTATCAAATAATGAGGGGCACAGATCAGCTAGATAGTCAATATCTTTTCCCAAAGGTAGGGGAGTCTAAAACTAGACGGCATAGTTTTAAGGTGAGAGGGGAGAGATACAAAAGTGTCCAAAGGGGCAAATCTTTCACACAGAGGGTGGTGAGTGTTTGGAACAAGCTGCAAGAGGTAGTAATAGAGGCGGGTGCAATTTTATCTTTTGAAAAGCATTTAGATAGTTACATGTGTATAATGGGTATAGAGGGCTACAGGGCACATCCGGGCAATTGGGATTAGCTTCGGGGTTTAAAAAAAAAAGGGCGGCATGGACAAGTTGGGCCGAAGGGCCTGTTTCCATGCTGTAAACCTCTCTGACTCTATGACACCATCGCTTCTCTCAGAAAACACACTGATCCACTATCGGTCAAGCTGGACCAGTTACTATCCTATTCTCGCTGCCATTGGAGTTCCTGGTAGGTGATTGCAACAGGTTAAAATGGATTTATTCATGACACAAGTGGGCTTACTTTAACACTACAATGAAGTTACTGTGAAAATCCCCTCGTCGCCACACTCCGGCTCCTGTTCGGGTACACTGAGGGAGAATTTCGCATGGCCAAAGCAACTAACCAGCACGTCTTTCAGAC
>NW_027592240.1:0-59772 GCF_964213995.1 Mustelus asterias
TTTGTCCACACACAGAACACGTGTACAGTTTCTCTCCACTGTGAATGGTGCTTTTTCCTTCCATGTTGAAAGTCCTATGATATTCAGGTTATGACAAATTGGACGATTCTCAGATTCTGGTGTGATGTTTGATTTGAGTTTTCCGCTTGTAAATCCTCCTCTTCTACAATCCTGTGATTTAAAACAAAAAAAAGGGAGTGAGAGAGAGTTCACAAAAACATAAAGGCAGGTTGAGAAATTGAGCTGAATGAATGTGGTAATTTGTGGGGCCAGCAGGAGGAAAAAGTGATCATGAAAACTGCTCAATTTTCACAAAAACCCAACTGGTTCACCAATGCCCTTCAGGGAAGGGAGGTGCCAACCAGTGTGGGTCTACACATGACGATTGGATCTATGGGAGGAGAGAGAAAGATGTTGGAGAGGCAGGAGGTGAAGTATAGGGATTTTATTTACCCATCACTAACCAGAACCTTGACAGAATCTTCCAATCCCTCAAACTCCACCCCCAAGAAGGATCAGAGGAGCTGATCTGTGGAGAGAGAACAGAGCCAACATTTCAAACTTTGGCTCCATCTCCACAGATGCTGTCTGACCTGTTGAGATTTTCCAGCTCTTTGTTTTTGTTTCATAATTGGTCAATCTTGTTTCTAAAGTTGGCTCTGTGAGCAATGCCTACAATAAAATACCAGCAAAATATTGCAGCTGCTGGATATCTGAAATAAACACAAAAAATGCTGGAAATACTCAGCAGGTCAGACAGTGGGTAAGATTCCCCGGCCTCCCAGCAGTGTGTTTCCCGCGGACGGGAAAAGACGCGATGTTTGCTAGCAGCAGGATTCTCTGGTCCCACTGCTGTCGATGGGAATTCCCATGAACATCACCCCATGCCAGTGGGATACCCATGGGCGGGGGGTGTGCTGCAGCAGGTATGCAGAATCCCACGGCATGAATGGCCAGAAAATTCTGGTCAGAATCTGTGGAGAGAGAAACAGAGGAAAGGTGGTAGAGGCAGGAAATCTCACAAGTAAAAAGTATGTCATTGAGTCATAGAGGTTTACAGCATGGAAACAGGAACCTAACTCATCCATGCCGCCCTTTTTTTAAACCACTAAGCTAGTCCCAATTACCCACGTTTGGTCCATATCCCTCTACAGCCATCTTATCCACGTAACTGTCTAAACGCTTTTTAACAGACAAAATTGTACCTGTCTCTACTACTACCTCTGGCAGCTTGTTCCAGACACTCACCACCCTCTGAGTGAAACAAATTGTCCCTCTGGACACTTTTGTATCTCTCCCCTCTCACCTTAAACCTATGCCCTCTAGTTTTACCTTTGGGAAAAGATGTTGACTATCTAGCTGATCTATGCCCCTCATTATTTTATAGACCTCTATAAGGTCACCTCTCAGCCTCCGACACTCCAGAGAAAAAAATCCCAGTCTATCCAGCTCTCCTGATAACTCAAACCATCAAGTCCCATTGGAATCCTAGTAAATCTTTTCTGCACTCTTTTTTGTTTAATGATATCCTTTCTATAATAGGGTGACCAGAACTGTACACAGTATTCCAAGTGTGGCCTTACCAATGTCTTGTACAAATTCAACAAGACGTCCCAACTCCTGTATTCAATGTAGACGGCTTTTGAAACACCACAGCACACGAGGCCATGGATCAAGTGCTGGAAAATGCGAGCTAGCTGTTTGCTGGCTGGCACAGACAGGATCATTCTTTCTGAGCTGTCAGACTCTGAGCAACATTCTCTCCTCCTGCTGACAGGGCTGTCCACGCATGCGCACCGCTGCACACTGCCCCCTCTCAAGATGGCGGCTGTTTAACCAGGGTCTGTAACGGCTGGAAGCAGTGTGATTCCGGACAACCGCGGGGCTGGCCTCGAGCTTCTTATTCGGGGTTTAATGCTTTCACTTGGTATTTATAAAGCTTTTCCGATCACCCCCCTGCGCCCTACGATCGCTCGGACACGCCGCTACCTTATCCGTTGCAGAGACAAGAAAGAAGCAACTTCCTTTCCCGAGCACTCCCAATGCGCATGCTCCAGACAAGGGGCAGTACTGCGCCTGCGCAGTGCTCTCGTGTTGATAGGAGACATTCACCGCCGCTAGCGATGCTGGGTAAACACCCCGCCATTGAACAGAACAAATAGTTTTTTGATTTGATTTATTATTCCCACATGTATTAGTATCCAGTGAAAAGTATTCTTTCTTGCGCTATATAGACAAAGCATATCATACATAGAGAAGGAAAGGAGAGGATGCAGAATGTAGTGTTACAGTCATAGCTAGGATGCAGAGAAGGATCAACTTAAGACAAGGTAGGTCTATTCAAAAGTCTGATGGCAGCAGGGAAGAAGCTGTTCTTGAGTCGGTTGGTATGTGACTGCAGACTTTTGTATCTTTTTCCTGACGGAAGAAGGTGGAAGAGAAGAGAATGTCCGGAGTGCGTGGGGCTATTAATTATGCTGGCTGCTTTGCCAGAAGTGTAGACAGAGTCAATGGATGGGAGACTGGTTTGCGTGATGGATTGAGCTTAATTCACGATCTTTGGTAGTTTCTTGTGGTCTTGGGCAGAGCAGGAGCCATGCCAAGCTGTAATGCAACCAGAAAGAATGACTTCTATGATGCATCTGTAAAAGTTGATGAGAGTCATAGCTGACATGCCAAATTTCCTTAGTCTTCTGAGAAAGTAGAGGAGTTGGTGGGCTTTCTTCACTATAGTGTTGGACCAGGACAGGTTGGTGATCCGGACACCTAAAAACTTGAAGATCTCGACCCTTTCTACGTCGTCCCTGTTGCTTAGACAGGGGCATATTCTCCTCTACACTTTCTGAAGTCAATGACAATCTTCTTCATTTTGTTGACATTGAGGGAGAGATTATTGTTGCCGCACCAGTTCACCAGATTCTCTATCTCATTCCGGTATTCTGTCTCATCATTGTTTGAGATCCGACCCACCATCCGGTGGTGTCGTCAGCAAACTTGAAAATCGAGTTGGAGGGAAATTTGACCACACAGTCACAGATGTATCAGAAGTGTAATAGGGGGCTGAGAACACAGCCTTGTGGGGCACCGGTGTTGAGGATGATCTTGGAGGAGGTGTTGTTGCCTATCATTACTAATTGTGGTCTATGGGTTGGGAAGTTCAGGATCCAATCGCAGAGGGAGGAGCCGAGGCCCAGGCCACAGAGTTTGGAGATGAGTTTTGTTGGAATAATGTTGTTGAAGGCTGAGCTGTCAATAAATAGGAGTCTGACATCGGTGTGTTTGTTATCTAGGTGTTCCAGGGTTAAGTGCATGGCCAGGGAGATGACGTCTGCTGTGGACCTGCTGCGGTGCGAGGCAAACTGTAGTGGATCCAGGCAGTCTGGGAGGCTGGAATTGATTCGTGCCATGACTAACCTTTCAAAGTATTTCATAATGATGGATATCAGAACCACTGGATGATAGTCATTAAGGCACACTGCTTGGCTTTTCTTTGGCTTTACTGTGGTTCATTAGCAAACTTGAAAATCGAGTTGGAGAGATTTCTCTTTGATTATAATGTGAAAAACGGGGCTGAAGGACCATTAATAAAATTAGGGAACATAGAAATTAAAATGCAAGGTCCATTATCCAAGTTCAAAGAAGGGGGCTTGGAACTGTCAGAAATCGAGAATCACCAAAACGGTGGAAATAATTCTAAACATCCATGATAGTCACAAATGAACTCACTAATATTTCGGCAGGTATGATTAACAAGTGAATCTCTACCTATACATGGGACAGTGGTTAGCACTGCTGCCTGACAGCACCAGGGGCCCAGGTTCAATTCCTGGCTTGGGTCACTGTCTGTGTGGAGTTTGCATGTTCTCCCTGTGTCTGCGTGGGTTTCCTCTGGGTGCTCTGGTTTCCTCCCACAGTCCAAAAGACGTGCTGATTAGGTGCATTGGCCATTCTAAATTCTCCCTCAGTGCACCTGAACAGGCGCTGGAGTGTGGCGACTAGGGGATTTTCACAGTAACTACATTGCAGTGTTGATGTTAGCCTACTTGTGACACTAATAAACAAACTTTAAACTTGAAACATTTAAACAGCGTCTCTCCCGTAAGAATATGCTGTCCATGCATGAAAGCCTTAATCTGGAGTGTGAACAGTTGGGAAAATAACAAAACGAGCTCACTAACGTGAAATATGTGAGTGGTCTCTCTCCAACAGCTGTTCTGTCAGTAAATGGGATGATCGAGTGCTTCTCTTCCCACATTCAGCTGCTGAGTGGTCAATCTGCTGTGTGACTGTATCGTCTGTTCTGAGCTCAGACAGGGAATTCAGTCTTTTTCCACAGGATATTACTTGCATTTTTATAGCACCTGAACAATAATCAAAACGTTTCAAAGGAGTGTTAATTGTCCCTATCTTAAAATAGCTGATTGCTGACATTTTGATAGTTGTGTCTCCAATTTAATCCCAAAACATTGCTGTTATTCCCATATAATCAACACAGAAATGCACAGATTTTACCAACATAAATCAATGGCACTGAAAAATGGTGTAAAACATTCCGTAACAGTGTTGATTGTGAAACTGCAGACCCTTTGGCACCCTCAGCTAGGAAAACACAATAAATGCACTTTGTTTGTATATTCCATGTTTATTACATCGCACATGTATTTTAATCATTTTTTTTAGCTAATTGTCTCCAAGACACATTTATTCCAGTACTATTAATGATCGATATTTCATGTCACCCAGTTTTTTATCACTCCAGCAGTCAACCAACCTCAGTCTTGTGTTCATGTGTCCTTTCTCACTGCTGTTTCTCTCACTGCTGTTTCCCCTATTGCTTTCTTCCCTAGACTATTTCTAAATCAATTTCCCATTGGCTTTATGTAGCACCATCCTGATCATACAGACAATGTTCCCAGAGTTGTTAAGGATGTAAGATGTTCCAAGCAGTATGATATATACGTTCTATCTGCGATGTGTCTGCCAGGTTTGCCAATCTCTCTGACCTCCTGAAGTTTGTTACTGTTCTCCTCACTGTTTCCTATATCTCCATTTTCCCCAGTCTCTGTCCTCCTGAAGTTTGTTATTAACCTCTCCATCTATATTTCCATTTCTTCCAATCTCTCTGTGTTCTCCTGAAGTTTTATTATCCTCCTCACTATTTCCCGTATATCTGAGTTTTGAATCCTGTGAAAAAATTGAAGTTCTGTCCTGTGTTCCAAGTCCAGGTATGAATATGTATCAATGAGAGCAATGGTGCCAACACTGAGCCCTGGGGGTCACACTGCTGAAAGCTTCCCTCCACTCTGAAAAACAAACTTCTCCTTTCTGGCCCTGAATGTATTTCATATCCTTGGAGGCCTATGACTCGTGGCGTGCCTCAGGGGTCGGTGTTGGGAGCCTTGTTATTCACCCAATACAGCAAGAAGCTACAAAAGGTTGTGAATGTAGCCCAATCCATCACGCAAACCAGCCTCCCATCCATGCCTACACTTCCCGCTGCCTTGGCAAAGCAGCAGCATAATTAAAGACCCCACGCACCACGGGCATACCCTCTTTGATTTGATTTGATCTTTTTTTGTCGCATGTATTAACATACAGTGAAAAGTATTGTTTCTTGCACGCTATACAGCCAAAGCATGCCGTTCATAGAGAAGGAAAGGAGAGAGTGCAGAATGTAGTGTTACGGTCATAGCTAGGGTGTAGAGAAAGATCAACTTAATGCAAGGTAAGTCCATTCAAAAGCCTGACAGCAGTGGGGAAGAAGCTGTTCTTGAGTCGGTTGGTACGTGACCTCAGACTTTTGTATCTTTTTCCCAAAGGAAGAAGGTGGAAGAGAGAATGTCTGCGATGCGTGGGGTCCTTAATTATGCTGGCTGCTTTGCCGAGGCAGCAGGAAGTGCAGACAGAGTCAATGGATGGGAGGCTGGTTTGCGTGATGGATTGGGCTACATTCACGACCTTTTGTAGTTCCTTGCGGTGTTGGGCAGAGCAGGAGCCATACCAAGCTGTGATACAGCAGAAAGAATGCTTTCTATGGTGCATCTGTTAAAGTTGGTGAGAGTCGTAGCTGACATGCCAAATTTCCTTAGTCTTCTGAGAAAGTAGAGGCGCTGGTGGGCTTTCTTAACTATAGTGTCGGCATGGGGGGACCAGGACAGATTGTTGGTGATCTGGACACCTAAAAACTTGAAGTTCTCGACCCTTTCTACTTCATCCCCATTGATGTAGAAAGGAGCATGTTTTCATTTACGCTTCCTGAAGTTGATGACAATCTCCTTTGTTTTGTTGAAATTGAGGGAGAGATTTTTGTTGCCGCACCAGTTCACCAGATTCTCTATCTCATTCCTGTACTCTGTCTTGTCATTGTTTGAGATCTATCCCACTACGGTGGTGTCATCATCAAACTTGAAAATTGAATTGGAGGGGAATTTTTCCGCACAGTCATAGGTGTATCAGGAGTATAGTAGGGGGCTGAGAACACAATCTTGTGGGGCACCAGTGTTGAGGATGATCGTGGAGTAGGTGCTGTTGCCTATCCTTACTGATTGTGGTCTATGAGTTAGGAAGTTCAGGATCCAGTCGGAGAAGGAGGTGCCGAGGCCCAGGCCATGGAGTTTGGAGAGGAGTTTCTTGGGAATAATAGTGTTGAAGGCTGAGCTGTAGTCAATAAATAGGAGTCTGACATAGATGTCCTTGTTATCTCTGTGTTCCAGGGTTGAGTGCAGGGCCAGGGAAATGGCATCTGCTGTGGACCTGTTGCAGTGGTAGGCAAACTGTAGTGGATCCAGGTAGTCTGGGAGGCTGGAATTGATTTGTGCCATGACTAACCTTTCGAAGCACTTCATAATGATGAATGTCAGAGCCACCGGCCGATAGTCATTAAGGCACGCTGCTTGATTTTTCTTAAGTGCCGGGATTATGGTCATCTTCTTGAAGCAGATGGGGACCTCAGATTCTTGTAAAGAGAGGTTGAAGATGTCTGTGAATACCTCTGCCAGCTAATCCATGCATGATCTGAGTGCATTTCCGGGTACCCCACCTGGGTCAGTTGCTTTCCGTGGGTTGACCTTCAAGAAAGCTGCTCTGACATCTGAAGTGGTGACCCCAGATACAGGTTCATCCAGGGCTTCCAGGGTGGAGGGCATGCTCTTGCTGACCACTTTCTCAAAACGGACGTAGAATGCATTGATCTCATCAGGGAGCGGTGCGTTGGAGCCGGCAATTTTACATGCCTTCATCTTGTAGACTGTTATGTCTTGCAGACCTTGCCATAATTGGGGTCGGTGTGGCTAGCCTGGGACTCTAGCTTGGTCTGGTATTGTCTTTTCGCATCTTTGATGGATCTCCTTCGATCGTATCTGGCTTTCTTGTGTAGGTCAGTGTCCACCTTCCACCTTCTTCCGTCGGGAAAAAGATATAAAATCTTGAAGTCACATACCAACCGACTCAAGAACAGCTTCTTCTCTGCTGCCATCAGACTTTTGAATGGACTTACCTCGCACTAAATTGATCTTTCTCTACACCCTAGCTATGACTGTAACACTACATTCTGCACTCTCTCCTTTCCTTCTCCATGAATGTTATGCTTTGTCTGTATAGCGCGCAAGAAACAATACTTTTCACTGTATATATTTGACAATAAATCCAATCAAATCAAAACAAATTTGGATGTGAATGTACAATGCATGGTTAGTAAGTTTGTGGATGATACTAAGTTAGGAGTATTATTGATAGCGAAGATGTACAATGTCAATGGCACCTGCTCGGTATTGTGCAATACATCTAATCCTATCAGATTAGAGCAGCAAGGATTAGGGCCAAGGGAATATTGGACTGCAGAGTTACAATAACATTAGATTTTGTTTCTCCTTGTAACCTGTCTTAGAATTTCCTTCAATAACTAGATGATCACTATTTCCTTCAACAACTAGATGATCAATATGAGAGGATGAGCATTTCTGTAATTACAAAAGGAAAATTAGTGGCTGCAATTATCCTGAGATATTCTGCATTGTCTACTATCTCCAAATGGGCCTGATAACATAGGGTGGGAACGGAATGGTCAATGTTAGTGTTTGTTGTTGTTTCTGTAAGATTCTGTTTCAGAGAAGAAGGTAGAATATTGGATGGTCAAGACTACTCGTTGTCCTTGGAGGGTCATTTTTCCCGAAATTTCTTGAACTTTGTGGCTTTATCCCGAATATTAGACAGATGGGTGAGCGTTGTCCGCCCCAAAGGACAGTAAGTGTACCGTGTGTATATTTGTGTATGAGTAAGTGTATCCATGAGTGTATGTGTGTATCATGGAGTATATCTGCGTATATCCTGTGTGCATGTACCTGTTGATATACGTGAGTTTCTGTGCGTTGAGAAGATGTCCGTTTGTGTGTGACTGCGGGAGAGAGTGTGTGGGCCTCTGTGTTTAGCTGTGTGCTGCTTTTCATTAACTGTACTACAAGCCTTCCTCTCCAGACAAACAATGTGGTTCCTGAGAATTCCATGGAGTGATTTGAATGATGCAATTCGGAGATTCTCCATCCAGGGTGAAACCACAGGCTGCCCGTGTGCTGTGTAAAACTTGACATTGCAGAGGTCCTATTTCTCCCAGAATAACCTGGTGTCTGCTGCTTTTCAGATCCCTTCCTTTCCGCTCATCTGTTTGAAGCCACAAACACAAAGGTCCAGTTTTCTCCTGGACTTTGACACAAAGCAGCTTTCACAATGATGCAGAGTTTCAGCCAATGAGGGAGATCCGGGTTCAGCCCCGCCTCCCATTCACTCTGATTGGTTGGAGGACCAGCCACTCCCGCTCGGTCCTCAAGTCCCGCCCCCTCTTCCTATTGGTCCGGAGCAGCCGTCTATCAGTCCCCGGGCATTGTGATGTGGAGCATGCGCAGTGTCATTGCTGTCCTTGGCGCTTGTTTGTCCCGGAGAAGCGGAGTCAGCGTTAGGCGGTGGCTGGGAGGATTTGGAAACACTTTGTGGATCCGCAAACCCTTCAGAATCATTGTCAGCTCCCTGGTTTGCAGCTGCGGGGCTTCTCCCTCCCTCCCTCCCGGGAACAGGCCCAGGTTAACGGCCCCATCCTGGCTCAGCCACTGGAGGATGGTTCACATCAGAGGATGGGGGAGGGGGACAACAAATAAGAGGTTACACTTTGGCCTCAAATCAATGAGGACTCTGATCTCTGGGAAGGAAGGAAACCCTGGGAGGTGGGCGGGGAGGATTCACAAACACCCGCTGGAGGCCCCAACACCCCCAATAAGACCCATTGGTTTTATTGTCAGTCTGCAGACAGGAGCTGGAGAACTGAACCCAGACAGAGGAGAGCGAGGGAGAAAACTGGGAGTGGAGGAAATAAATGGTGAGATGGGTTTGGATTTCAGCCCAGGGAGGAGGGAGAGTGTGTGGGACAGGGATTTACAGATTTTGGGGAACAAGAGAGGAAAAAATGTCCCAGAGAAACTAGAATTGTCTGTTCAGGATTTCTATCCTGGACTGACGCTGATGGCTTTTCCAAATTTTTTTTTACAGGATATTGTAATTGGAGGATTGGCAGACAGAAAACTCAAACCAAACATCATGACTGGCAAAGTCATTTTGTTCATTAGGAGCTGAATATTATTGGTCTTTGAATGTGGGAGGAGAAATGTTTGACTCTTCTGTCTGTCGGCAAAGATTTTAAACATCAGTGTGACCGGAAAAGCATTGAAACAAACACACACCCGATTGAGAGTGTTCCAGTGAACTGACTGTGGAAAGAGCTTTAACCAGTTACACAGCCTGAAAAAACATCACACAGTTCACAGCAGGGTGAATCTACATGTATGTTGTGTGTGTGGACGAGGTTTCAACTGATCATCCAACCTGGAGAAACACAAGGACACCAGCACCATGGAAAAACCGTGGAAATGTGTGGAGTGCGGGAAAGGATTTGGTTTCCCATCACAACTGGAAGTTCATCGGCGCAGTCACACTGGGGAGAGACCGTTCACCTGCTCCGTTTGTGGGAAGGGATTCACCCATTCATACAACCTTCTGACTCACCAACGGGTTCACACTGGGGAGAGGCTGTTCACCTGCCCTGTGTGTGGGAAGGGGTTCACTCGCTCATCCCACATTGTGACACACCAACTTGTTCACACTGATGAGAGACTGTTTCCATGTTCTGACTGTGGGAAGAGTTTTAAATGCAAAAAAGATCTGCTGACACACCAATGCATTCACACTGAGGAGAGACTGTTCACCTGCTCTGTGTATGGGAAAGGATTCATTCAGTCATCCCACCTGCAGACACATCAACTTGTTCACTCTGACAACAAACTTTTTAATTGTTCTGACTGTGAGAAGGGCTTTAAAAACAAAAAAGATCTGCTGACGCACCAATATACTCACACTGGGGAGAGGCCATTCACCTGCTGTGTGTGTGGGAAGGGATTCAGCCGCCCATCTGCCCTATTGAACCACCAGAGAATTCACACTGGGGAGAGGCCCTTCACCTGCTCAGACTGTGGGAAGGGATTTATTAATTCATCCAACCTTCTGATACACCAGCAGCTCCATACAGGGGATCGACCGTTCACCTGCTCTGAATGTGGGAGGGGATTCACCCATTCATACAACCTTCTGACACACCAGCAGGTTCACAGTGAGGAGAGGCCATTCACTTGCTCCGTGTGTGGGAAGGGATTCACTCTTTCACCCAACCTATTGAAACACCAGCGAGTTCACACTGGGGAGAGGCCGTTCACCTGTAATGTCTGGAAAGGGATTTATTCAGTCATCCCACCTGCTAACACACCGGCGAGTTCACAAACGACTGCAAGGTTTGGATTCTCCACTTATCGATGCTGTTAATCATATCCAGGACTGAATCATGTTCTCTCTGACTTTTTTCTTCTGTTGAGGTTTGATATTCTGAATAAATGTGAAATAGACATTTGATTGAATCATTGTTGTAGATTTTTGTCTTTTCCATTTGAGTGTTTAACGTCACCAGGCTGGAGCTCAGAAAGGGCAATCTGAGGGAGGATCATACAGTAGGAACAGAACTTCATTCTTGACCCAGTCCTTCAGGGTCACGCTGAGAGGGTCACACAGCACTTTGGTCTTTTTCGTCACTTTTCACTGACAGCAAAGTCCCCGTGTGGGTGAATCCTGAGGAGTGTAAGAAATGTGTCCCAGTCATTCTTTTCCATGGTTCAGAGCTCCTAGACACGGAAAAGAAGCTCCTTTACAACTGCCTTTAGAGTCAGGAAGAACAATGGTGAATGCTGGAAACGTGCTGTCAAAGATTGGTGTAAAACTGGGATCTATTCCTGACTGAGAGTGAAACGGCAGGTTTAGGTTTCCAGACTCAAAATGAAAAAAAGTGTAAAACATTTTAATGTGTGTGTGTGTCAGTCCTGGTTTATTGAACAGAAACTGGCTTCAAATAAATTGGTTGAAGTCTGCATTAAAGTAGCAGCTGGAGACGTTCAAAGGACCCTGTTAACTGCTGGGACAATTAGACAACAATTTGATTCCCAGACAGAGAAGGAGCTGCAGTGTGTGTCCAAGAATTCTCAGTTTTGTTGATGTGTGCTTCCCATACACTATCCTTTTCAATAAACCTCACTCCTATCAGCCTTTAACCATAATAAACAGAACAGAGAGAAGCTGAGCAGCATCAGAGCCCTGACTGATCATTTAAGAATGAGTGATGTGTTCAGCTGAAGTTTCCTGTTGGTAGTTTTCTGGGTGATCTCCTTATTTTGATCATTCTCAGTGATCCCTGGATGTGAACCTGCTCTCCTCTCTTTCAGACATTCACTTACTTAACATCTCTCATCTCTCTCACACTCACTGAATTGTCTCTCTCTCTCTCCAGGCATTCACTCACACTTACCTCACCTTCCACGTCTCTTACACTCTAACCTCGCTCCTCTCTCACATTCACTTAACCTCTCTCCTCTCAGAAACTGTCTTCATCACTTAATGTCTCTCTTTCTTTCTTTCAAACACTCACTCATTTAACCTTCCTATTTCAGATAATGCTTAAACTTGTTCATTGTTTTCTCTCTCTCATTACCTCTCTCTGAAAAAGCACAAATACACTTCATCTCTTCGCTGTCTGAGAAAACATCTAATTGATGGAGATTCAATCCTCTCTGTTCCTCTCTCCCACTGCCTCTGACAGGCCCTGACTCACTTTAAATCGCCTCTTTTCTAATAACCCTCTTTGGGAAAACTCATTTGTTCTCTAATTCCTCCTCATTTCTCCCAGTGATGACCCTCAGTCCATCTCCCAATTCAGTGAATGTGTTAAAAGTCCAAATAATCTCCTTTCTTCATTGTTTAAAATGGGAATGGAGCTGAATGTAATGCTGAGACTGGCAGCAATCTGTGTGGTTGTTCTTGATGCTGTCAGAGTGAGTTCACCCTCACAGGAAGGAAGACTGTTCACTGTGATAACATCAAACTGACACCGGCTGTTTCATTCTCAGGTAACACAACTTCCTGTTTCTCTGCTGCCGGTTCCAAACCTCACATCTCACTTCTGAGCAGAAAATAAATCCAGGGACAACAATCTGGTGAGAACATCTGTCAATGCGGCCGATATCTGTCCACAGAGTCAGGGCAGAGTCACACAGGTCACATTGTGGTGACATTTACAAATGAGCCTGTTATTTCTGTTCAGAGTTTCCATTCGCAGATATAACCAGCTGTGTCTGTGGATCAGTTACTGAGTTCCCTCTGCTCCCCATAGCTGGGAACTGATAGCCTGCTCCCTTATATACAGAGCATTCTCTCTGTATTGCTTGTTTCCTCTGTTTCTCAGCTTTTATCTTTGACCGTCTCATCTTTCTGCTTTTTAAAATCTTTCTCAATTTTTCTCTCAGTCTTTCTGTCTCTTCTTTCCTCTGTATCTTTCTCAGGCTTTGTGTGTTCCTATTTGATCAAGATGTTCAAAATCATGAAGAGTTTCTGATTGATTATAGAGGGAAAAACAGGGAGAGAAGCAGAAAAACCCGGCAGGTCCGGCGGCATCTGTTCAGAGAGAAACAGTTAACATTTTGAGTCCATATAATTCTTCAGGGCAGGAAAAACATGGGTTATCCATCTTAGATTGGGGAATGTGATGGGGCGATTTAATAGAGATGTTTAAAATGACAAATGATTTATGATAGTGTCAATGGAGAGGAATTATCTCCCAGGAGCACGAGGGTCTGTCGATGGAGAGAATCGATTTCCTCGGTGCAGGAGGGTCTGTAAGCAGAGGATACAGAGATTTAATATAATTGACAACGGAACTGGAGGGGGTGATGTGGAGAATTTTTTACACAATAACTTGATATGATCTGGAATGCACAAACTGACAGGTGCCAGAAGCAGGTTTAATAGTAACTTTCAAAGGGAATTGGATAAATACTTGCAGAAGGTAAATTGGCAGAGTTATGGTGAATGGGATTAATTGGACAGTTCACTCATCTTGGTGACATTCTGAATGTTTCTCTCCTGAGGTTTTAATATTTGATCTTTTCAGTCACAATGTATCTCAAACAGAAGATTTAAACATTGGGTTTGATGAGCTGTCCGATCTGTTTCCTGTGTGTAACTTGAGAACTGCAGATAGCCATCAGAAGGAACTGATTATTTTCAGTTCCTCGAACAGATACACCTCAGATATCAGAAATCCCTGGAGTTCCCCATGTCCTCATTATTCTCGCCTCGAGTATAACAGCTCTCAGTCCGGCCGAGTCAGTCACACGTCTCTGTCGTGATGTTTCCACTTCTATTTTATCACTCACCTCCCAATGACACACTGACATAGACACCTTAAAATATCATTGCTCCTTTACAGCTTGTCCTCCTATCATAATCGAATGTTTGTTGGGTGTCGTCTCCCTTAATGCCAGATTACCTGCAGTTAAAATGACCTCAGAGACACTGGAACCGACCTTTGTGATTGTTATTATACTAGATTCCAATCAGCCCCAGGAGCTGCAGTTGTAAAATACAGCAGAATTGGAATAACAGACAGGTTATTGTCTGATACTGACAGTGGCAGAGTAACACACACTGGAATCTAAATACATTATATCAATAGACCACGACTCACTCACACCATCAAATAAAGCCTAAACTTTGGTTATGGTGCACTAGATACTGACTGTATTACCATTACATTGGATCAAATGCTGTGTTCACTAACATACTGCAACGTGACTCTTATTATTTGAACAAACATTGTATTTGTTACACTCAGAGTAAGTCAGTGCTTTGCTGTGTTGTCTCTGTGCTCCATCCCCACTCTGATTGTATTGGAGCCTGTGTGTGTCATTGTTACACTCAGAGTAAGTCAGTGCTTTGCTGTGTTGTCTCTGTGCTCCATCCCCACTCTGATTGTATTGGAGCCTGTGTGTGTCATTGTTACACTCAGAGTAAGTCAGTGCTTTGCTGTGTTGTCTCTGTGCTCCATCCCCACTCTGATTGTATTGGAGCCTGTGTGTGTCATTGTTACACTCAGAGTAAGTCAGTGCTTTGCTGTGTTGTCTCTGTGCTCCATCCCCACTCTGATTGTATTGGAGTCTGTGTGTGTCATTGTTACACTCAGACTCTGTCACTGTGATTATTGGACAAACAGCAAGTTACCGTCACAATGTCTGGCTGATTGACGGCAGCGCGGACCAATGGGAAGAGGGGGCGGGGCTGGATGACCCATCTGGAGTAGTCGGTCCTCCAACCAATAGGAGCCAAAGAGGGGCGGGGCCAGCTTTGACTCGAGCACGCGCAGTGTGAGTAATGGCGATGGAAAGCGGATGTTTTCGGCTCGGAAATCTGTTCGAGGTGATTGGCGGTACGGAGAGAGCAATGGATCGCCCAGGTGGGTGAAAACGCTGCGTAACCATGTTGTGTAAGGCGCAAACCGCGGAAGAGAGCTTCCCGGACCCAGTTTGGACCGAGCGGGGCTGTAGCTCCTCATGTTCGTCCCGGGTTAACGTTCGCCATCTTTATTGGGGGCAATATGCAGCAGTGCGCACGTGCGGCCGCCATGTTTGTCGAGGGCAATATTGTCAATCAGTGGGAGGCGCTTGTTCCCCAGTGTTCAGAATGGAGACAACTTGTCCATCAAACTGCATCAACCCTTTGAGTCCCAATGTCTTATTGATGAGGCAGAGCGGTGACAGAGAAGGAAAAAGAAAGGGAAATAAAAACAGTAAATGCTGGAAAATCTCAGCAGATCTGACAGCATCTGTGGAGAGAGAATAGAACCAACGTTTCGAGTCTGGATGACCCATAGTCAGAGCTTGTACACGTGTAAACAGAGCATGTAAATTTTGACACCTCCATGTACTCTTGTACACCTCTATCAATCTACTCTGCTCCAAGGAGAACAACCCCAAGTTATCCAGCCTAACATTGTAACTATAATTCCTCATCTCTGGAACCATTTTGATAAATCTCCTCTGCACCCTGTCAAGGAGCCTCACATCCTCCATAATGTGTGGTGATCACTGGTTTGCACAGACCCAGGTATTCTTACAATTACTTACAATTGCACAGTGACATCACCCCCACTCCCCGGGGATTTCCTCAACTGGGAGATTTTTCTCTGATGCCAATGCTTCTGATATCTTTCCAGCTGCAGGCTCCAGCAGGAGATTTTAATATTAAAATCAGTTAAATTGTTTCAGAGGTGAGTGTTTGTGACCATTCACAGGGGCGGGTTTGCGTCATAAACCAGCTGCTCGCCTCCATGCTGTGGTACCGGCTGGTCCCTTTGACCCCTCCCCCTGGCTTTGTCGCCGATATCCAGAGTACCCTCCTGCGGTTCTTCTGGGACAATCGACTGCACTGGGTCCCTGCTGCGGTTCTGCATCTCCCGCTTGAGGAGGGCGGACAAGGTCTGGTGTGCCTCCGCACTCAGATAGCGACCTTCCGCCTCCAGGCTCTGCTGAGGTACCTTTACGTTGAGCCCCCTCCACAATGGTGTGCCATGGCGACATATTTCTTCCGCCAGTGGCACGGCCTCAATTATGACGTGCAGCTCCTGCATATCGAATTGGGGCATGCTTCGACCGCCCTGCAGGAGTTGCCCATCTTTTACCAGGACCTCCTCACTGTCTGGAACACAGTCGCCTCGTGACGCAGCTCCCCCCCGTCAGGAGTAGCGGCTCTCGTGCGAGAGCCGCTGCTCAGGAATCCGCTCCTCCAGCCGTATAACTTCAGGTGGCTGGCGGAGAGGAGGGCTGTGGACGCCAGGGTGACCAGAATCGGGGATGTGCTCGATGGCGGAGGAGCGGGCTGGATGAGTCCCCGCGTGCTGGCTGAGCGCGCGGGGACGACCGTCCGGCGCGCGGCCAAAGCCATCCTAGACCTTAGGACGGTCGTGCTCGGCCCCGAAACTGCACGCAAACTTGAGACGGCGCAGGCGTGCGGTGGGATCCCGCCCGAGCGTTCCCCTGTTCAGACGGAATTCCACATTGGCCCAAAACCTCAGCCCCCTCCCCTGGGTGAGGTGCCCCACAGCCTGAGCCGCCTCGCGGAAATGTCCTCCGTGCCTTTTTCTACCACGCGGAGGCGTTTCCTGTGCGGGCTGCTGCTGCACACCTTCCACTACCGCCTCCTCGCCTGTCGCCTGGATACACCTTGGCGGGCCTTGTTGCCGCCGGGCGGCGGAGGTCCCCGCTGGAGGTCCCTCTACGGAGGGATCTCCCCCAGTTACGATGGGGACCTGGGGTGGAGGGTGATGCATGCAGCAGTTCATAGAAATCATAGAAATCCTACAGTGCAGAAGGAGGCCATTCGGCCCATCGAGTCTGCACTGACCACAATCCCACCCAGGCCCGACCCCCACATATTTTACCCGCTAATCCCAGGACTCTAAGGGGCAATTTTTTTAACCTGGCCAATCAACCTAACCCGCACATCTTTGGACTGTGGGAAGAAACCGGAGCACCCGGAGGAAACCCACGCAGACACGAGGAGAATGTGCAAACTCCACACAGACAGTGACCCGAGCCGGGAATCGAACCCGGGACCCTGGAGCTGTGAAGCAGCAGTGCTAACCACTGTGCTACCGTGCCGCCCATAGTTCCGCACAACCGTAGGATTCACTGGTTCACGGGCTCCGAAGACTGCCCTTTCTGTGGCCTTGTGGAGTCCTTGGATCATGTCTATATTTTGTGTCTTAGGCTGCACTCCCTTTTTGTTTTCTTAAAGAACCTTTTATTGATGTTTTGTTTGCACTTCAGTCCCACGCTCCTGATATACGGACACCCGGTGCGGAGAGGGGATGGTCGGGATGGCGACCTCCTCGTGAACCTGCTCCTGGGCCTGGCAAAACGCGCCATTTACCGGTCCAGGCAGCGGGCGATCGAGGGGGCCGTCCATCCTGACTGTCTTCCCCTCTACCGCGGCTACGTTCGCGGCCGGGTGTCCCTGGAGAGGAAGCATGCGGTGTCCACGGGCGCGGTTGACGCCTTCCGTGCCCATTGGGCACCGCAAGGGTTGGGGTGCGTTATTGACCCTGATAATCACATTATGATTTGATGTTTTTAAGTTTCCTTTGTACTTTGATTTTTGTTCGGGCTGTTCCCCCCCTCCTTTTGGGGAGCTGCCCCTTTTACTTTGTCCTGATTTAACTTGAGTTTGTTTGTTTGGTTTGCCCTTAAAAGAGGCCAACATCTGTGAGTAAAACACTTTCTTTTATCCCCCTTTCCATTTCTTTTCTCATTCTGGGATTCAATTTATAACTTCCAGTTCACCACTCGCTGCCTAAATAAAAGTTCTCCTCACATTCTTCATGAATCTGTAACCAGGTCATGCAGTGTATTACACACATCATCAGGCTGCTCATTTATGTCCAAATGTAAAACTTTCACGTGGCTGTGAGATGGAAGATTTTCAGCTCTCTGTGTCCAGGAAAGGATGATGTGGAGATGCCAGCGTTGGACTGGGGTAAACACAGTAAGAAGTCTCACAACACCAGGTTAAAGTCCTACAAGTTTATTTGGTAGCAAACACCACTAGCTTTCGAAGCGCTGCTCCTTCGTCAGGTGAGTGGAAGTTGTGTTCACAAACAGGGCATATATAGACACAAACTCAATTTACAAAATAAATATTTACATGAACCCCCACAACTTGCCTGGGCTTGCAAAATCTCACTAACTGTCCTGGCTGGAGACAATACACATCTCTTTAACCTGTGCTTCACCCTCTCTCCACTCACATTGTCTGTTCCTTTAAGACTTGATTACCTGTAAAGACTCGCATTCCAACCATTATCTTGTAAATTGAGTTTGTGTCTCTGTGCCCTGTTTGTGAACACAACTCCCACTCACCTTTGTGCCTCACTCACCTGATGAAGGAGCAGCGCTCCGAAAGCTCGTGGCGTTTGCGACCAAATAAACCTGTTGGATTTTAACCTGGTGTTATGAGACTTCTTACTGTCCAGGAAAAGAAGCAGTGAGCATGGATCTGTCAATCATGTCAATTATATATTTTCAGTCATTCATCTCGTGCTTATTAGAGTCATTGGTCTTTGGATTTGTCTTCCACAGGGATCAGTGGAAGCTGAGGGTTATTGAATATATTCGAGGATGAGTTAGACAGATTTTACATTGATAAAGGAGTCAAGCATTATGGAGAACAGGTGGGAAAATTGAGTGAAAGTTAAGATGAGAAGGGATTTCCTCACTCAAGGATGTGGTGAAATGTTTGAATTCTGCACTCCAGAGGACTGTGGAGCCTCAGCCATCAAGTATTTTCAAGAGAGAGATTGATAACTTTTGAGGCATTGAGCAACCTGGGGGATAGTGCGAGAAATAGTGCTGAGGTAGATCAGCTAATTCTCAATCGATGGGCTGAATGGCCAACTGCAGCTCCTGTTTCTTATGATTTGTGTGTGGTGGACAGGAAGCAGTGAGCATGGATCTGTCAATCAGCCTCAATCAGCACCTTCAGGAGAATTGGGAGGGTGAATATTAGATACAGCAGATTGAGAATGGAGGGAGAGTGTGTGGGATGGAGATTTATAGCTTTTGAGGAATGAGAGAGGAAAGAATGTTCCATCGAAACTAAAATTGTCTGTTCTGAATTTCTATCCTGTCCTGACACTGATGACTTTTGTAAACTCGTTTTACAGGACATTGAAAGAGGAATCACAGGCTGAAATCTCAAACGTCACGTCTAGATCTGACAGAGTCATATTCCTTGGGAGCTGAATATCATCGGACTTTGAATCCAGAAGGAGAAATGTTTGTCCAGTCTGTCAATTTGAAAAAATTTCAAACATCAGTGTGAAAAACACCAACACACTGCCACACTCGAGTGAGAGTGTTCCAATGCACTGACTAAAGAGCTTTAACCAGTTACACAGCCTGAATAAATATCACACCATTCACAGCAGGGAGCGACCGTAGTCGTGTTCTGTGTGTGGACAAGGCTTCAACTGATTGTCCACCCAAGAGAGAGGCAAGGACACGTGCACCATGGAGAAACCATGGAAATGTGCGGACTGTGGGAAGAGATACAAAGTCCCATCTCTGCTGGAAGCTCATCGGCGCAGCCACACTGGGGAGAGGCCATTCACCTGCTCTCAGTGTGGGAAGGGATTCACTCTATTATCCATCCTGCAGAAACACCAGCGAGTTCACACTGGAGAGAGGCCATTCACCTGCTCTCAGTGTGGGGAGGGATTCACTCAGCTATCCAGCCTGCGGACACACGAGCGAGTTCACACTGGAGAGAGGCCATTCACCTGCTCTCAGTGTGGGGAGGGATTCACTCAGCTATCCAGCCTGCGGACACACGAGCGAGTTCACACTGGGGAGAGGCTGTTCACTTGCTCTCAGTGTGGGAAGGGATTCTCTCGGTTATTCTGCCTGCGGACACACCAGCGAGTTCACACTGGGGAGAGGCCGTTCACTTGCTCTCAGTGTGGGAAGGGATTCAGTCGATTATCCCACCTGCAGACACACCAGCGAGTTCACACTGGGGAGAGGCCGTTCACCTGCTCTCAGTGTGGGAAGCGGTTCAGTGATTCATCCAGCCAGCAGAGACACCAACGAGTTCACACTGGGGAGAAACCGTTCACTTGCTCTGTGTGTGGAAAGGGATTCTCTCGGTTATCCAGCCTGCAGACACATCAGGGAATTCACACTGGGGAGAGGCCGTTCAGCTGCTCTGTGTGTGAGAAGAGATTCAGTCTTTCATCCCAGCTGTTGAGACACCAGCGAATTCACGAGTGATTCCAGGTGTTGGATTCTGCTGTTATTGTTTCTGCTCTCAATTACATCCAGGACTGTATTTTGTTCATTCTCACAGTTGGTCAATGGGGAGGGTCGGAGGGTTTCTTTCTGCTGGACTGGCCGGTCTCATAACTTTGCCCCCAGTGGGCTGATGCTCTTTGAGCCTTGTTGCGAATACCTGGTTTCAGATTTCACAAGGATCACAGAGTGACAGGGTGTGAGGAAGTTCAGAGATATTTAGTCAGCATTTCTGTTTGAAACCTCCCAAATGCCCATCCAATTTCCTTTGTAATTGTTTATTGTCTCCACTTCCTCCACCCTCGTAGGCAGACGAGTTCCAGGTCATTACCATTCGCTGCATCAAAATATTCTTCCTCACATCCCCCCCTGCATCTCTGACCCAAAACCATAAATCTGTGTCCCCCTCGTCCTTGTCCCATCAGCTAATGGGAACAGCTTTTCTTTGTCCACCTTATCTAACCCTGTCAGAATCTTGTCCACCTCTATCAAATCTCCCCTCAACCTCCTTTCCTCCATGGGGAACAACCCCAGCCTGACATCGACAATAAAGAACAAACTAACAGAATATGTTAATACCTGAAATCAAATGGGAATGTTTAATTTCTGTTTTAAAGATATTGTGAATATATTGTCCTGGACAATAAAGGAATTGGAATAACTCACCTTGGGTGCAGTTAATGAAATATATCACCTGGGAACCCACTTACATTCTAGTGAAAGTGTGGAATGTGTAGCTGGAAATCCCTCCCTAACAGCACTGTGGGTGTACTCACATCTCAGGCATTGCAGCAGTTCAGGAAGGCAGTGTTGGGGTTGACCACGGCCGAGGCAGCTACATACAGCCACATATTCTGTTATAATTGAAGGACAGCAGATTGAATGTGAGGCATTATGGGACTGGACTATCTTGACCACATTCCTGTGACTGCTCAGTTTCTGCAATCACGGACCATTAAAGCTGCTTAGCAGGGTCCTGACAGAGGATCTGGGGAGAATATTTACTCAGAATGAGTGAGAATTAAACTTATTCCAGGACCGGCTGGTGTTCAGTGTCCGAGATACCTGAATCCACAAAGAGGGGTCTGACCAATCAACAAACAGTGATAGGTCGTTGGTTAAGAAGTTAAGAAGCATTTTCAGGCATTGTTTAAATTGTTTTATCACAAATTTGTGATGAGAACTGTGAGGGACTTGTGACCTGATAGTCACTGAAGTGACGGTATACTCCAAATAGCACTGGACTGAAAACCAGACCTCTGAGAATAGATTTTAATGAATGGTTATAATCCTACCCAAGCATGGCCAGTGAAAAATCAGAGCTCGAGTGATCAAGAATAATAATGTGATAAGGTGCGAAGGAATAAGGTCTCACCGTGTAAAAATCAATTTGGGATGACATTTGTATCACATAGGAGTCAATGAATGGAATACATTGGGTATTGCACATCCCCGAACCTGGCCTGATTGAACACATGAATGGGCTATTGAAACAACAAATCAAGCTTCTGACCAGTGACCACACACTCAAAGAGTGGCACAGGCCTTACATAATTTGAATAATAGCCACAAAAAGGAGGGGTATCACCGTGACACAGTGGTTAGCACTGCTGCCTCACAGCATCAGGGACCTGGATTTGACTCCTGGCTTGTGTCACTGTTTGTGTGGAGTTTGCACATTCTCCCCGTGCCTGCGTGGGTTTCGTCCAAGTGCTCCGGTTTCCTTCCACACTCCAAAGATGCGGGTTAGGTTGATTGGCCGTGATAAATTGCCCTTCAGTGTCAGGGTGTTATAGGTTATGGGATCCGGAGAGCAGGATTTGCAACCTTTCCTTGTTATGTTGCCACTTTGCCTGATCAATTAAACATCTGGCTCTGTGTAAAACAGGGTCAGATTACCCGGGTCAGAGGTTTGATGGACAAGTTGGCTCCATTCTGAACAATGGGGAACAAGCTCCTCCCACTCATTGACACCTTTGCCCCTTACAAAGATGGCGGACGGCATGAGCCCTGCTGCTCATTGCCCCCAATAAAGATGGCGGTCGTTAACCCGAGCCGAATACTGGACTTTGCAGCCCCTCTCGGCGCGAAACATAAAATCCTTTTTTGGGGTTGGGCCTGAACAACATGTTTACAAAGCTCTTCACCCACCCACCAGATCCACTGTTCCAACGTTCCGCAATTTTCCTTTTACCGTTTGTGGATTCGATGAAAAACCGTCCGTCCGTCGCCATTACTGCGCTACTGCGCATGCTTAAGATCCCGCCCTTCATTCACTCCGATTGGTTGGAGGACCAGCCGCTCCCGCTCGGTCCTCCAGCCCCGCCCTCTTTCCCTATTGGTCTGGAGCTGCCGTCAATCAGTCCCCGGGCATTGTGACGCTGAGCATGCGCAGTGCGGTTCATGTCCCAGGGACAGGCGCTTGTTTGTCTGATCGTCAGGCGGGAAGGAGGCGGATAAGCGGAGGCATGCGGTGGGTGGGAGGGGAGGCTCCACACATCCAGTGGAGGCTTCAACACCCCCCAATAAGGAACTAGCGGCACCGCCTCAACACCCAACACAACGGCAGCTGCAGCGCTTCCTCCCGGGGCCAGGACCCAGTGGACAAATGTGGCTTCAGGAAGGAAATGCAGCAATGGGTTTGTGAATGAGAATCATCTTTAACTCACTTTACTGACCCTGGAGCAGGAGGAGAGAATGGGGGGAATTTCTATCCTGCACTCACACTGATGGATTTTGGAACTTCCTTTTACAGGGAGTTCAAAGGGGAGGATTTACACACAGAAAACTGAAATCTAACAAGACATCAAGATCTGAGAGAGTCACTTGATCAAGCAGAACCTGGATATTACGGACCCTTGAGTGGAACCATTCAGCTCTGGGTCATTCCTATTCTCCATTGGGGTGCAGTACACCAGTGATCCAGAGGACCAGAATAATGTTCCAGGGATAATGGTTAAAAACATACCAGGATAGCTGGTGGAATTTAAATTCAGTTAATAATCTGGAATTCAATGCGAGTCTCAGTATTGGTAATTGTGAAGCCATTGTGATGAGTTGAGGGAAAGTGCGTGGAATTGGAATTTGCAGCTTTGGGAAACAAGAGAGAAATAAGTATTCCCCAGAAACTAGAATTATCTGTTCTGAATTGGACTGACCTGTATGAACTGGATTTACAGGGTTACAAGTAGAGGATCGACAGACAGGAAACTCAAATCAAGCATCACTTCAAGATGTGACAATGACTCAATTCATCAGGATCTGAATACCATCGGCTTCTGAATGTGGGAGGAGAAATGTTTGTGTGTTCTGTCTGTGGGGGAAAAAAATCAAACATCAGTGTAACTGGAAAAGCACCAAGCTCTCTTCCCCCCCCCCCCCCCCCCCCCTCACCACCACCACCACCACCACACACACTCACACACACACAGTGTTCCAGTGCAGGGACTGTGGGAATTGTGTGGAAATTCATCGACGCACTCACACTGGGGAAAGACTGTTCACCTGCACCATGTGTGGGATGGGATTTTCTCATTTATCCAATCTGTAGACACCAGCGGAGTCACACTGATGTGAGATCTTTAAATTTTGTAACTATGAGAATAGCTTTGAAAGCAACAATATTCTGCAGGAACACCAGTGCACTCATGCTGGAGTGAAGCCATTCACTTGCCCTATGTGTGGGAAAAGATTCATTCATTAACCAGTGAGTTCTTAATGGTGAGGGACCATTCACGTGCCCTGTACATGGGAAAGGGTGTACTCAGTCATCTCATGTTTAAAATTTAAAGTTTATCTATTAGTCACAAGTAAGGATTACATTAACATTGCAATGGAGTTACTGTGAAATCTGAGACACCAGTTAGATCACGGGTGACTGTAGATATTTTACTGGGGATTAGAAGGAAAGGATTTGCAGACAGGAAATTATCGGCTGATTTTGCAGTCATTTAATTCATCAGGACTTGAATTTGAATGTGGAAGGAGAGATGTTTGTTCTGTCTGTTGGAAAAGATTTCAAACATCAGTGTGACTGGAAAAGTACCGAGACACACACACACCCGAGTGAGAGTGTTCCAGTGAACTGACTGTGGAAAGAGGTTTAACCACTTACACAGCCTGAAAAAACATCACATCATTCGCAGCGAGGAGAACCCATACACGTGTTCTGTGTGTGGATGAGGCTTCAACTGATTATCCAACCTGGAGAGACACAAGGACACCTGCACCATGGAGAAACAGTTGAAATGTGGGGACTGTGGAAAGGGATCCAGTTACCCTTCTGAACTGGAAACTCATCAACGCAGTCACACTGGGGAGAGGCCGTTCACTTGTTCTGAATGTGGGAAAGGATTCACTCGACTAACCCACCTCACTGCACACCAACTTGTTCACACTGACATGAGACTTTTTAAATGTTCTGACTGTGAGAAGAGTTTTAAAACCAAATACTATCTTTTGACACACCATCGAGTTCACACTGGGGAGAGATGGTTCGCCTGTGCTGAGTGCAGGAAGGGAGTCACTCAGTTATCCAGCCTGCAGGCACACCGGCGAATTCACACTGGAGAGAAACCATTCATGTGCACTGAGTGTGGGAAGAGATTCACTCAGTTATCCCACCTTCTGAAACACCGGCGAGTTCACACTGGAGAGAAACCATTCACCTGTCCTGAGTGCGGGACGGCATTCGCTCAGTTATGCAAAATGTTGGATCACCAGCGAGTTCACACTGGGGAGAGACCATTCACCTGCTCTGTGTGTGGGAAGGGATTCACTCAGTCATCCACCTTGCTGAGACACAAGTGCATTCACACTGGTGTGAGACCATTCACCTGCTCCGAGTGTGGGAAGGGATTCACCCAGTCTGCCCAACTCACTTCACACCAACGTGTTCACTCTGACACGAGACCTTTTAAATGTTCAGACTGTGAGAAGAGCTTCAAAGGCAAAATGGATCTGCTGATTCACCAGCGAGTTCACACTGGAGAGAGACCATTTATCTGCTGTGTGTGTGGGAAGCGATTCACTCAGCATTCCCTCCGGCTGAAATACCAGCACAGTCACACCAGGGAGACATTATCCATCTGCTCAGTGTGTGGGAAAGGATTCACCCGTGCGAACACCCTGCAGAAACACCAACGAGTTCACAAATGATTACAGGAGTTGGTTTCTGCTGTTATTGCTGCTGTTAATCACAAGACTGAACCATGCTCATTCTGACAGTTAGAGTTTGTTTCGGTTGAAGTTAATAATCCTTGTAACTGCACTGGAGTTTAAGATTCTGGATATAGATTATATCAACTTTGTGTCAATCACACGTTTGCGCCCTTGATTTCTCGAGGGTAAGAGGAGACTGATTGATGTCCTGTTACCGACTGTTCCATTGTTGGTTCTTTTCTGATGTTTTGGAAGATCTGGCAAACGAAAGAGTAAGGAATGAGAGAAAGGTAAGAATTTGGGAAATGATAAACAGACTGTGACAGGAAGATAATGAAAGAGCAAATTATAGATTACATCAGTAGATGTGGTTAGACGCTACAAAAATATTAAAGGGACAAAACTAAAGGCTCTGCATCTAAACACACGTAGCTTTTGAAACACAACTGATGAACTGACAGCAGCACAAATATAAGGAAAGAATTATCAGTTGATAACCATTAGAGAGACATAGAGTGGGGCCTGAATTTGTTTCTATTCATTCATGGGATGTAGGTGTCATTGGCTCACCCAGCATTTATTGCCCACCACTAATTGCCCCTGAGAAGTCAGTGGTGAGCTAAATATGTGTCTGTGACATTTAGGAGGGACAGGAGTCTGGGAAACGGTGGAAGGGTGTCTCTGTTGATTATTGGCAGTATTAGCACATTAGAGAGGGATACCTAAGGTCAGGAACCAGAATGATGGAGTGGTTTGGTTTGAGATGGGGAAATGGTAAAGGCAAAATTCACTTGTGGGAGTGATGCACAGGCTTTCTAATTGTAACGACACGGTAGGACAGAGTACAAAGGAAAAGGTAATGGGAGCTTGTGGTAAAGATACAGCAATAATCAAGAGGGATTTTAATCTACTGATAAACTGGGAAAGGCAGATGAACAAAGGTCATGTAGATGAGGAGTTCATAGAATGTTTTGGGGATAGTTTCTGGGAAGAGTACGTTTGAAAGCAGGCTTCACTCGCACTGGTATTATACAACAAGACGGGATTAATTGATGACTTCACAGTGAAAGCATCTCTAAGTGTCAGCGATCTTAATATACATTGCTGGCTATGGGCCAAGTGCTGGTAGATGTGATTAGATGGGTGTTCAGGTGTTTCTCGTGTATTGGTGCAGACTCGATGGGCCGAAGGGCCTCTTCTGCACTCTATGATTCTATGTATGTATTGGAGATGAGGTAATGCTGCTTAAAGAGTTAAAGGTCTGTTTCAAGAACCATCTTGTGTTTACAAGTTGAGCTCTATTCGTGGAGATACTGAGTGCCCCTGGGGCAGGATTTTGGGAAGTTACTGTTAGTTCAGGAACCTCAGGAACATTCACACTTTTACCTGGGGTGATCCCCCAATTGAGGTGGTGAAACTTCCTCATGTATTTCACAGGTAAATCTTTTTCTTTTAAATAAACATTGTTATTATTTGCCATTTCAGGGTCCTGTCTTGCCTGATGGTAAACTCTCTTTTGAACTGAAGTGTTTTTGAGTCAATCTGGAACTGAGTAATTAGGCTCATGCAACCAAGTTAAACTGAATCTACATTTTAATTGTCTGCCCTTTAAACTTGACAGAGAATCTCAAGATGATGCAAGAAAGATTCACAAGAATGATACCAGAACTGAGAGTGCTTTTAAGTTAATGGAGAGACGAAACAGGTTGGGAATGTTTTCGTAGAATCATAGAATCCCTACAGTGCAGAAGGAGGCCCATTGAGTCTGCGCCGACTCTCTGACAATGCATCTACCTCATGCCCTATCCCCATAGCTTCATGTATTCACCCTGCTAATCCCCCTAATCTACACATTTTTGGACACTAAGGGGCAATTCACCATGGCCAATTCAACTAACCTACACATCTTTGGACTGTGGGAGGAAATTAGAGACCTGGAGGAAACCCACACAGAGAAGGGGCAAACATGCATATCCCACACTCACCCAAGGCCTGGGGTTCCTGGTGCTGTGAGGCAGCAATGCTAGCCACTGTCCCACCATGCCACCCTATTCTCTGGAAAAGCCAAGGCTGAGTGCTGACCTGATAGAGATTATGAATGTATATGGCAGGATTGAAGTTATCAAGTAATCAAGTACAGGATACAAAATCAGAACTGAAAATTCTGGTTATCATTAGGCATGTTTGTCCCATTCAAACTATAAATCTCTGTCCTCTCACACCCACCTTCCTCCCCATTGATTGTTCCACGAATTCATCCTTTTCTCCTCCTGCTTTCTTTTTCAATTCCCTGCTGCAATTAGACTTTTGAATGGACCTAACATGTCTTAAATTAATCTTTCTCAACGCCCTAGCTATGACTGTAGCACTACATTCTGCACCTTCTCCTTTCCTTCTCCCCATGTACTCTATGAACGATATGTTTTGTCTTTATAATGTGCAAGAAGCAATACTTTTCATTGTATCCCAATACATGTGACAATAATAAATCAAATCAACTCTTCTCCACTTTATGTGCTAACTCTCGGTTTCAATTTCAGACTACCTCTTGCCCTCCTTAGTATCTCACCCCAATTTCAGACTACCTCTTGCCCTCCCTAGTGTCTCACCCCAAAATTTCAATCTTTATGCCTGAAGGCGAACTGTTTTGCTAATGGGGCATCAATATATAATCTAGTGACTACCCACATGTGCTTTGTTTCTGGGTGCAGTCACTCCCACCTCCACCTTTCATCCCAGTCCCAGGAGTTTGGAGACTGGGCTCCAGAGGAGTAATGGCGGTCGCATCCCCCACAATGCCTCGCGCTGGGGAAATCGCTCAATAGCCCGGGCTCGAATCTGCGCATGTCCAAGAGAAAGGGGAATCCGCGCATGTGCGGAAATGTTTCTGAACCCTGCTGAGGCGTTGACCAATGGAAATTCTTGGAAGACCGGAAGGACTCTGGTCCTCCAGCCAATCAGAGCGCGGTCTTTGTGACAATGCAGGTTGAGCTTCAGACGGACTCAAACTTCCTCCAAAGAGGCCAAGATCTGTGAGTGAAACACTTTCCTTTCTCCCCCTTTCCATTTCTTTTCTCATTCTGGGGGAAATTGGGGACTTGCAGCAACTGAAGGGAAACGAAGTGAATCCAGGGAGGCTGCAGACTCTGGAAAGGTTGGCCCAGGTCTCTCTCTCTCTGAAAGACATTGACATCCTTTTGCTCCCTCAGCTTGACACATTTATTTGTCTGGCTAAAAGGATGGTCTCGTTCCTAATGTTCACAATTAAAGGGCTGGTTTCTTCAGGAGATAGTTGACATTTAAGAGGAATATAGTAAGGTTTGGCATGTTTGGATATGTTTGGTGTAATCTGGTGTAAATTTATGATTCTTTGTGGGACAGTAATTTTATATAGGTCAGTGTTATGTCTAATTTTGTTGTTAGGTTCATATTAGATATATTATTTATGGTTTGGTGATAAATTTCATTTATTGTTATTTCAAATTTGTAATATAGCACTGTGGTGACATACCTTTCCAGTCATTGATTAATTACAGCACAGAAAATGTTCATTCGAGTCCGTGCTGACTCTCTGTAGAGCAATCCAGCCAGTCCCATTCTCCCTCTGTACCCCTGTATCTCACAAGATTATTTCCTTCCGTTGTCCATCCAGTTGAGTTTGAAATCTTGGATCATCTCTAATTCCAGCATTCTCATAAGCAGCGAGTTTGTGTTTGTAAACACTCAGCACCTTAATGAAGTTCTTACTGACCTGGTCATGAATCTCTGAGCAAGTAATACAGCAGTGTTTATTCAACACATGTTTTCCTCCAGAATCTGTACCTATGGGTTGGGTTTGTATTGAGTCTAGCAGTCTGCATCAAGGTTTTCAGGTCTCCAGGTCAGGAAGCAGTGAGTAGGGGTCTGCCACTCAGCATCAATCAGCACCTTCAGGAGAATTGTGAGGGTGTATATTAGATACAGCAGAGTGAGAGCAGAGGGAATATGTGAGATTGAGGTTTACAACTTTTGGTGAACAAAATAGGAATGAATGTTCAACTGAAACTAGAATCGTGTGTTCTGAATTTCTCTGCTGTTCTGACAGTGCTGACTTTTCTAAATTCCTTTTATAGGTTTTGAGAAGGAGAAGATTTGCAATAGAAATCTGAAACCAAATGTCACACCGAGACCTGACACTTTCACTTGATTCAAAAGGACCTGAATATCATCGCTCTTTCAGTCTCGAATTGAGTTGAAGTATGTACAGATGGAGGGCGTTGATTGGATCATTATATGAGTGTGTATGAAAAAAGCGTGTATAAAGAAATGGTGTTCTGTCTGCGTCAAAAGGTTTAAATATGTGACTGGAAAAGCATCGAGACACACAGATCTGAGTGAGAGTGTACCAGCAAACTGACTGTGGAAAGACCATTAACCAATTACACACCCTGAAATAAATATCACACCATTCACAGCGAGGAGAAACCATACTCGTTTTGTGTGTGTGGACAAGGCTTCAATTGATCATCAAACCTGGAGAGACACAAGGACACCCGCACCATGGAGAAACCGTGGAAATGTGGGGACTGTGGGAAGGGATTCAAAGCTCCATCTCAACTGGAAATTCACCGACACATCCACACTGGGAAAAGACCTTTTACCTACTTTGAGTGTGGGAAGAGATTCACTCAGTCATTGCACCTGCAGACACACAAGCGAGTTCATAGTGGGGAGAGGCCACTCACCTGCACTGAGTGTGGGAAGGGATTCAAGGATTCATCTACCCTGCGGACACACCAGCGAGTTCACACCAGGAAGAGACCATTCACCTGTGCTGAGTGTGGGAAAGGATTCACTCAGTTATCCAACTTGCTGACACACCAGCGAATCCACACTGGAGAGAGACCATTCATCTGCTCTGAGTGTGGGAAAGCATTCACTGAGTCATCCTGTCTGCTGACACATCAACGCAGTCACACCAGGAAGAGGCTGTTCACCTGCGCTGAGTGTGGGAAGGGATCCACACGGTCACCTCATCTACTGACACACCAGCGAGTTCACACTGGGGAGAGGCCATTCACTTGCTCCGTATGTGGGAAGGGATTCACTCAGTCATCCAACCTGCTGACACACCAGCGAGTTCACAGCAGGAAGAACCCATTCACCTGCTCCAAGAGAAGGATTCATTGAGTCATCCAGTCTGCTAAAATACCAATGTGGTCGCACTGGGGAAAGACCTTTGATGTGTTTTGTTTATGAGGAGAGATTCACTGATTCATCCAACCTGCTGAGACACCAGCAAGTCCACATTGAGGAGAGGCCATTCCCCTGCTCTGAGTTTAGGGAAGGTCATCAGTCATCCAACTTGCTGACACACCAACAAGTTCACACCGCTTAGAGACCTTTTTTTAATCACAGAATTCCTACAGTGCAGAAGGAGGTCACTTGGCCCATTGAGTCTGCACCGACCACAATCCCAACCAGGCCCCACTCCAGTAAACCTACACATTTACCCTGCCAATCCCCCTGACGCTACGGGGCAATTTACCACGGCCAATCAACCTAACCCGCACATCTTTAGAAGATGGGAGGAAATCGGAGCACCTGGAGGAAACCCACACAGACACGAGGAGAACATGCAAACTCCACACAGTCACCCGAGGCTGGAATTGAACCCGGATTCCTGCCCTGACTATGGGTGTTAATTGAATCAATTGAGTTTAAGAATGTACAGATGGAGGGCTTTGATCAAATAATTATATGAGTATGTTTGAAGAAAGTATGTATAAAGAGTTGGGAGTTAAATCTATTCCAAGTAAAGATTGGTTCCAGTTTCTTCCTTCACCATAAGGCTGTTAGGATTATAACATGGTAACAGAGAATGTTTGTCCAATGGTGAAGTTTGGAAACTGGAGGAAAGTATATTTCAGACAGAAGTTTACAATCCCAGCAGCTTTTGTGAGAGATGAAAGCCAGTGGGAATTGTCAGGGCCTGATTACCCACCGATGTTCTCGGAGCCTGAACCATACGACCAGTGGAAGAATGAAGTGGAGATGTGGACACGGGTTCCATCCCTAACAATGAGAAAACAAGGTCTGGCCTTGGCATTGCCACTGTCTAACGAAAGGAAAATTGGCAGCAAAACATTTTCTGAGCTGGAAATCCACTGATCAAGGTTTGGATCTTTTACTCGGTTTCATTGATGAGATTTACAAGAAAGATGATCTGATGGGTGCCTGTGAAGCATAGTCAGACTTTGTCAAGTTTTGAATGAGGGTGTAAGTATATTTAGCAGATCTGGATATCACAAAAAAGACAGGATTGGAAAAGCACTAATAGGTGAATGAATCTCAGGAATGACGGGGAAACAGATACCGTGAAATTCCCCTGGTCGTCGCAGTCCGGCGCCTGTTCGGGTCAATGCACCTAACCAGCACGTCTATCAGAACGTGGGAGGAAACCGGAGCACCCGGAGGAAACCCACTCAGACATGGGGAGAACATGCAAACTCCACAGAGACAGTGACCCAAGCCGGGAATCGAACCCGGGTCCCTGGCACTGAGGCAAAAGTGCTAACCAGTGTGCTACCCTTCCGTCCCAGAGATAAAGACCGTAACCAGTCTTAAAGCTACGCAAACAATTTTCTTATCCTTGTTAAAGATTAAAAATCCCGCAAAAAGATGCAGGAGAGTTGATGAAGAGTATCTGAGGCTCAGAGAACAGACTAATGCAAAGTGTGGAATGTGTGAAAAGTATTGAAGGATGCTGTCACATCCGATTGTAAAGCTGCCCTTGGCACATGACCTTAACGAGGTATTTACGTGGATCTAAAGGTATGAGACAAAGACAGAAATATTTTCATTCTACACATGATCGACATGGTGACCCAATTTAGTCTTTCTCCAATAATACATGGCAAGGACAAAAGGATGATTCTAGACCAAGTGATGGAGAAGTGGACAGGGACTGGACCTGGGGCACCAGCTAAGTTTCTGACTGATAATGGAGGGGAATTTGTTAATGATGAGTTTTGAGACGTGTGTGAAAACATGAACATTCTGGTCATGAACACGGCAGCTGAAAGTCCTTTCAGTGATGGACTCTGTGAAAGGAATCACACGGTGATCGATGAAATGCTGCAGAAAATCTCAGCTGATCAGCCAAACTGCAAGTTGATAACTGCACTGGCCTGGACGATTCAGGGAAAGAATTCACTTCAGGTGGTTGGAGGGTAGAATCCCTGTTAATTGGTCTATGGGAGAAATCCCAAATTACCCTCTGTGCTGGGCGATCGCCCTCCTGCTTTAGAAGGGACGACAATTAGTATAAATTTTATTCATAATATCAGATTGTTTCATTAAAGTAAGTGCTCGAGCTAAGAAATTATTGTGGATCCTAGAACAGCAGTGTCCTATAATGTAATACTTTGTACATTTTTTTTCTTTGACTCATTGTGAAATATGTTGCTGTGTATTGTTCTGATCCTAATCAGGATTGTTAATGTTTAAAGAGAAACTCAAATACCCAGTGATTAACAAAGAATTGCAACACAAGATTCCACATTTTTAAACAAGAACAAAATTTATACAACAAAATATTAAAAGCCAGCACCATGAACATAGCATAAGTCTTTCAATGATCAGATTATTTCATGAAGAGAATATTAACAACTTATTGTGGTTCTGAGGAGAGGGGTGTCTTTATATGTAATGCTTTGTACAAAAGGAGGAAAGTCACATTTTTTCTTCTTTGCTTTGCTCTGAAACATTGTTTGTGTGGATGTTTTGTGATCCCGGTCGGGATAATTAAAATTTAAAGAAAATTGTGAACACCCAGTGACTAACTAAAAGAATTACATGAAAAGATTTAACATTTTTAAACAAAAACAAACTTTACTGTGGATCTCAAACAAAATAAAATTTAAGAATACAGCACTACAAACTGAATACTGTAGTCAATAAAGACTTATGGTCTAAACCTGTTTTTTAACCTCACCCCAAAAGTTTTTCTTTATACTTAATGATATCTTGAAAGTTCAATTATGTTCCTGGGACTCTCAAAGGAATGTCAAAGCTCTGCAGAATTCACTTTAATTTTCCTCACTTTTCCAGCTATTCTCCAGGCTCCAAGATTTTACGGAGGGCCTTTCCATTAGCTTTTGGCTAAACAATTCTCCAATTTTCCTTTGAGACCTCAAAACTGTAGACTCCTCAGTCCAACCGTGGGCTTCGCTGCTTTCTTGCTGAGGGATTTAAACATTGGGGACACCCCTGATTCCCAATGACCCAGTGGCTTCTGGTCCCACAGCTGGTTCACAGCTCCTGGTTCCATAGCTGACGGCCTCCAAGCTAACTGCAGACTGCTTGCTTTCTGTGAGAAACACCCAGAATTCCAACCAGGGCTCACTTATCCCCGTGCTAACACATCTGTTGGGATGTCTGATAGATATTTAGCTTCAAAACTAAACCTTTTTTTCCTGAGGTCTGCATGAAGAATTCCGTTCTCTAACAAAGACAGGGCACTAACTGTCAGAACCAAAGTCTCCAGGTCTCCAGCTAAAAGAGCCCAGCTGCCCTTTTACACTTCTCACCCTTCGAGTTTTGACATCTTAAACCAACATTGGCCACGTCTTGTGAATGTGAATCCCCTTAGGGTGTTTCTGTCAGATTCTCAGTGCAGGTTTTCCATTTACCTTAAGTTTTAAAAAAAGCAATTGTTGAACTAATTCATACTTCTAAAACATCGGAATTATGAAATTAGATCTTTGCAACACCTTCCCCATGAAGAAATGAAAATGTATCATCCTCGTATTATCCCATTTGAAACATTACAATGTAGACTCGAAAGATTGGCTCTTCTCTCTCCCGATAGATGCTGTCAGACCTGCTGAGATTTGCCAGCATTTTGTGTTTTTGTTTCAGATTCCAGCATCCACAGTATTTTGCTTTTAACAATGTACAACATGCTGTATATCTAAATAGTTGTGATCTTATCAAATGGTGAAGCAGGCTCAAAGAGCCAAATGGCCAACTCCCGTTCCAAAGTCTAATGTTTAATTACCCTATAACCTGCAATAGACATAATAATCCCCCCCATTGTCCACTTCACAGTCACAAGTCCAGCTTGGTAACAGCACACTGCTGGGTTCCATGTCCAGGAATCTCAGTCCACTGAAGATAGAAAATATTATTGGTTTCAGTGTTTTCTGAAGTTTTTCTTCTTATAATAATTATTGTGCAAAGTTCCTCCTGCAAGAGGAGAGTCCTCATTGCTGTTCATCTGTGAATTTTCAACTTCAGTTTTGAAAACAGTCTGTTCAGAGTGCACGTTTTGAACTTTACTTTCTTCCATGTTTGCAGTTTCTCCATTGTTTAAATCCAGAGAGAATATTCCAGTCAATTCCACATTGAAATGTCTTCTTCTTGCTCTGTTGTAGCTGCAGCTTCATTTTTAATTTCATTTCCCAGAATCTCACATTCTGGATTCTCTTTTGGAGAGAGCAAGTTCAAAATGGCTTCTTTTTGTGTCAACAACTCTTTCCTTCATTGGACAAAATCTTCTTCAGCCAAACTGTTGTTAAAATGCATTTTATGTTCAAGCAAAAATGTTGACCATTCCCATCTGGAGACTATGTGATCTCGGGCTTCAGAAACTGAGGAATTGAGAACAAAAGCAGGGAGGTTATGCTGATAGTTTCTAAAGCTCTGGGTGAGGCCACAACAGAACACTGAGCCCAGTTCTGGTCACCACACATTTGGAAGGACGTGAGGGTCCTTGAGAGAGTGCAGAGGAGATTTACCGGGATGGTTCCAGGAATGAGGAATTTTATCCACAAGGCTAGGCTGGAGAAGCTGGGGTTGTTCTCCTTGGAGAAAAGGAGATGGAGGGGAGATTTGCTCAAGGTGTAAAAAATTAAAATAGGATTAAATAATGTGAGAAGGTAAAGTGATGTGAGTAATGTAATGTGAGAAGGTGGGGCGGCACGATGGCACAGTGGTTAGCACTGCTGCTTCACAGCTCCAGGGACCTGGGTTCGATTCCCGGCTTGGGTGACTGTCTGTGTGGAGTTTGCACATTCTCCTCGTGTCTGCATGGGTTTCCTCCGGGTGCTCCAGTTTCCTCCCACAGTCCAAAGATGCTAAAATTGTCCCTTAGTGTCCTGAGATGTGTAGGTTAGAAGATTAGCAGGTAAATATGTAGGGATATGGGGGTACGGCCTGGGTGGGATTGTGGTCGGTGCAGACTCGATGGACCAAATGGCCTCTTTCTGCACTGTAGGGTTTCTATGATTCTATGATAAAGCTGTTCCCATTAGCTGATGGTGCAAGGATAAGGATGCGAGAGATGCAGGGGGATGTGAGAAAGGGATGTTTTATGCAATGAGTGGGAATGAGCTGGAACTCACTGCCTGTGAGGGTGGTGGAAGCAGAGACAATGAACGATTTAACAAGGAAAATGGACGGACACTTGCAGGAAATAGAACTGAAAGGATAAAGGGATAGAACGGGGCAATGGGACTGACCGGTTTACCCCATGAGAATAATCCCGGAACTGAGAGCATTTAACCCTCTGAAAACGCCGGTGTTACTTTTCTCTGGAAAACTGAAGACTGACGGAAGTCTTCAAGATTATGAAGGGGTTCAATAATCCAGTACGGATTTAATGAGAAATCTCTTTACCAGCGAGTGGTGAGAATGTGGAACTCACTCCCACAGCGAGTGGTTGAGGTGAACAGCATGAACACATTGAAGGGGAAGCTAGATACATACATGAGGGAGAGAGGAATAGAAGGATATGCTGATGGGGGGGGGAGATGAAGAGGGGTGGGTGGAGGCTCATGTGGAGCATAAATACTGACACAGACCAATTGAGCCGACTGGCCCGGCCCTGTGTTGTAGACTCACTGGAACAGAGACAAATGTATTTATTTTAGAGCTACTTGAAGGAGAAGTAGGATTTACTATCCAGGATAAAATAAATGTCCTTCATCAGCTTGTGTGGTTCATTTGTGGAAATGTGCTCTCCCAGCCCACTGGAAGCAAAGTCGTGAGAAAGACCAATCCAGCAGAGCTGGACCTTCTGATCCAGGATCTTCTGATCCTCCCAATTCACCAACTGTCAGAATGAACATGGTTCAGTCCTGGGTGTGATTAACAGCAGCAATAGCAGCAGAATCCAATCCCTGTCATCACTTGTGAACTCGCTGGTGGTTGCGCAGGTAGATTGACCGACTGAATCTCTTCCCACACTCAGAGCAGGTGAATGTCCTCTCCGCAGTGTGAAGACGCTGGTGTATCTGCAGGCTGGATGAATCAATGAATGCTTTCCCACACTCAGAGCAGGTGGGTGGCCACTCCCCAGTGTGAATCCGCTGGTGTGCCTTCAGGAAAGATGACCGACTGAACCCCTTTCCACACTCAGAGCAGGTAAACGGTCTCTCTTTGGTGTGAACTCGTTGGTGTATCCGCAGGCTTGATGAGTCAATGAATGCCTTCCCACACTCAGTACAGGTGAACGGCCTCTCCCCAGTGTGAACGCGTTGGTGTATCCGCAGGTTGGAGGAGTGAGAGAATCCCTTTCCACAATCAGAGCAGGTGAACGGCTTCTCCCCGGTGTGAACTCGCTGGTGTGCCTGCAAGTGAGATAACCGACTGAATCCCATCTCACACTCAGAGCAAGTGAATGGCCTTTCCCCAGTGTGAATCCGCTGGTGTGTCAGCAGATCAGATGAAGTAGTGAAGGTCTTCCCACACTCGGAGCAGGTGAACGGCCTCTCCTTGGTGTGAACCCGCTGGTGTCTCAGCAGGTGGGATGAATGAGTGAATCCCTGACCACAATAACAGCAGGTGAACGGTCTCTCCCCAGTGTGACTGCGTCGATGAATTTCCAGCTGAGACGGGGATTTGAATCCCTTCCCACAATCCCCACATTTCCACGGTTTCTCCATGGTGCGGGTGTCCCTGTCTCCAGGTTTGTTGTTCAGCTGAGGTGGCCACACAAAGCGTCTGTACAATCTCTTCCTGGTGTAAATGGTGATGGTCTTTCAAACTATGTAACTGTCACTGGAACACTCTCACCCAGATGTTTGTGTCTTGCTGCTTTTCCAGTCACACTGATGTTTAAAACTTTCTGAAGCAAACAGAACGGAAAGACATTTCTCCTTCCAGATTCAAAGGCTAATGATATTCAGATCCTGATAATCGAGTGACTCTGTCAATTCTTCACTTGATGCTTGATTTGAAATTTGTGTCTGCAAATCCTCCCCCTTTGAAGATCCTGTAAAAGAGGTTTACAAATTTCATCACCGTCAGTTAAGGATAGAATCTACAATTGGCAGTTGTTAATTTCTATGAAGCATTATTTTCTATCTTGTTCCCCGAAAGCTGTAAATAACTGTCCCACACTCTTGCTGCATTACCTGGAGTATTGTGTGGAGCTTTTGTCTCCTTACTAAAGGAAGGATACACTTGCAATAGAGGGAGTGGAGCAAGGGTTCATTCGACAAATCCATGGAAGGGTGGAAGTTTCCTCGGAGGAGACTGGGCCTCTATTCTCTCAAAGTTTCGAAGAATGAGGGCTGATCTTCTATAACTCAACTGAGTTGAGGAGGAACTTCTTCACACAAAGGTTGTGAATCTGTGTAATTCCCTGCCCAGTGAAGCAGTTGAGGCTACCTCATTGAATGTTTTTAAGGCAAGGATAGATAAATTTTTGAACAGTAAAGGAATTAAGGGTTGTGGTGAGTGGGTGGGTAAGTGGAGCTGAGTCCACAAAAAAATCAGCCATGATCTTATTGAATGGTGGAGCAGGCTCAAGGGGCCAGATGGCCCACTCCTGCTCCTAGTTCTGATGTTCTTATAATAACTCTAGATGTATCAATGTTGTTATGATCCTTATGAATACAATAACCTTAACATTAACAAATTCCCAGACAAACCCAATGGAATAAACAAAGGGAAAGATTTCACCTTGCAATAATCAAATTAAAATCAACATCAATGAATCATGCATTAACAGACAAACAGTATTTAAATAGACAGAGTAAATTTGTCTTTAAAAAGCTCAGACAATAAAACAGGTTCCACAAAATCACAAACATTTCCCCCTCAGTATATTTGTCTCTAATTCCAGTTCCAGAGAATTTCTCTGTCTCTGTATTTCCCAGGGGGAGAAAGAAAGTGTTTTCCTCACAGATGTTGTCCAGAGGATGCAGTTTGAGTCTGTGGTGAAGTTTGAGATTGTGTGTGAAGTTTGAGTCTGTGGTGAAGTTTGAGATTGTGTGTGAAGTTTGAGTCTGTGTGTGAAGTTTGAGTCTGTGTGTGAAGTTTGAGTCTGTGTGTGAAGTTTGAGTCTGTGTGTGAAGTTTGAGTCTGTGTGTGAAGTTTGAGTCTGTGGTGAAGTTTGAGTCTGTGGTGAAGTTTGAGTCTGTGGTGAAGTTTGAGTCCGTGGTGAAGTTTGAGTCTGTGGTGAAGTTTGAGTCTGTGTGTGAAGTTTGAGTCTGTGGTGAAGTTTGAGTCTGTGGTGAAGTTTGAGTCTGTGGTGAAGTTTGAGTCTGGTGAAGTTTGAGTCTGTGTGTGAAGTTTGAGTCTGTGTGTGAAGTTTGAGTCTGTGGTGAAGTTTGAGTCTGTGTGTGAAGTTTGAGTCTGTGTGTGAAGTTTGAGTCTGTGTGTGAAGTTTGAGTCTGTGTGTGAAGTTTGAGTCTGTGTGTGAAGTTTGAGTCTGTGTGTGAAGTTTGAGTCTGTGTGTGAAGTTTGAGTCTGTGTGTGAAGTTTGAGTCTGTGGTGAAGTTTGAGTCTGTGGTGAAGTTTGAGTCTGTGGTGAAGTTTGAGTCTGTGGTGAAGTTTGAGTCTGTGATGAAGTTTGAGTCTGTGGTGAAGTTTGAGTCCGTGGTGAAGTTTGAGTCTGTGGTGAAGTTTGAGTCTGTGTGTGAAGTTTGAGTCTGTGGTGAAGTTTGAGTCTGTGATGAAGTTTGAGTCTGTGATGAAGTTTGAGTCTGTGGTGAAGTTTGAGTCTGTGGTGAAGTTTGAGTCTGTGGTGAAGTTTGAGTCTGTGGTGAAGTTTGAGTCTGGTGAAGTTTGAGTCTGTGTGTGAAGTTTGAGTCTGTGTGTGAAGTTTGAGTCTGTGGTGAAGTTTGAGTCTGTGTGTGAAGTTTGAGTCTGTGTGTGAAGTTTGAGTCTGTGTGTGAAGTTTGAGTCTGTGTGTGAAGTTTGAGTCTGTGTGTGAAGTTTGAGTCTGTGTGTGAAGTTTGAGTCTGTGTGTGAAGTTTGAGTCTGTGTGTGAAGTTTGAGTCTGTGGTGAAGTTTGAGTCTGTGGTGAAGTTTGAGTCTGTGGTGAAGTTTGAGTCTGGTGAAGTTTGAGTCTGTGTGTGAAGTTTGAGTCTGTGTGTGAAGTTTGAGTCTGTGGTGAAGTTTGAGTCTGTGTGTGAAGTTTGAGTCTGTGTGTGAAGTTTGAGTCTGTGTGTGAAGTTTGAGTCTGTGTGTGAAGTTTGAGTCTGTGTGTGAAGTTTGAGTCTGTGTGTGAAGTTTGAGTCTGTGTGTGAAGTTTGAGTCTGTGTGTGAAGTTTGAGTCTGTGGTGAAGTTTGAGTCTGTGGTGAAGTTTGAGTCTGTGGTGAAGTTTGAGTCTGTGTGTGAAGTTTGAGTCTGTGTGTGAAGTTTGAGTCTGTGTGTGAAGTTTGAGTCTGTGGTGAAGTTTGAGTCTGTGTGTGAAGTTTGAGTCTGTGTGTGAAGTTTGAGTCTGTGGTGAAGTTTGAGTCTGTGTGTGAAGTTTGAGTCTGTGTGTGAAGTTTGAGTCTGTGTGGTGAAGTTTGAGTCTGTGGTGAAGTTTGAGTCTGTGGTGAAGTTTGAGTCTGTGTGTGAAGTTTGAGTCTGTGTGTGAAGTTTGAGTCTGTGTGTGAAGTTTGAGTCTGTGTGTGAAGTTGGAGTCTGTGGTGAAGTTTGAGTCTGTGTGTGAAGTTTGAGTCTGTGGTGAAGTTTGAGTCTGTGTGTGAAGTTTGAGTCTGTGGTGAAGTTTGCGTCTGTGTGTGAAGTTTGAGTCTGTGGTGAAGTTTGAGTCTGTGGTGAAGTTTGAGTCTGTGTGTGAAGTTTGAGTCTGTGTGTGAAGTTTGAGTCTGTGGTGAAGTTTGAGTCTGTGTGTGAAGTTTGAGTCTGTGGTGAAGCTACAAACAGAAGCTGTTCTGTTTCAAATCAAACTGCGGGACTTGGAAGAAAATGATGGGAGGAGATTTTGCAAAGTCCCCTCCCCCACTCCCTCAGCTGGCAGCCCAGCACGCAGGCGCAGAGAGCGCTGCTGAGCCGATCTGTCCGGAGCAGGCGCAGAGAGCGCTGCTGAGCCGAGCTGTCCGGAGCAGGCGCAGAGAGTGCTGCTGAGCCGAGCTGTCCGGAGCAGGCGCAGTGCGGCTGCCGCCAGCGGTCGTTCTCGGTCTCTTTTTGGAGCCGTAGCCGCCGGAGAAAGAGGGGGGAGGGGGAGATCACCGAGCGGCTTCTCGCTCTGGCCGGAGCCGCCAGCCGGTTGCCTGGAAACCGTGGCTGGAGGAGGTGCAGGAGGAGGGGAACAATGGGTGGGGGCGGGGCTCCCGTCTCCGCGGCCCCCGGGCCTGCGCACTGGAACCCGAGGATGTCACTGCGGTGCAGGCTGGTTCCTATTGGCTGATATAGGCAGGCCTCCATTGACGTCACAATGCGGAAGTTTGTTGATGATTTTCAGAGTGAAACTCCCTCCTCTGGACAACATCTGGGAGGAAATCAATGTTTCCCCCTTTCCATTTCTTTTCTCATTCTGGGGGAAACTGGGGACTTGCAGCTACTGAAGGGAAAGGAAGTGAATCCAGGGAGGCTGCAGACTCTGGAACGATTACAGACGAACATCGGAATTAGCAGGATTAGGCCCAGGTATCTTTTTCTTTCTCAAAGATATTGACATCTTTTGGCTCCCTCAGGTTGTCGCATTTATTTATCTGGCTAATAGGATAGCCTCTTACCTAATGTTCACAATTAAAGGGGGAGTTTTCCCAGGAGAAGGCTGTTTGAATGAACAGTAAATTCGCCTGGGACAGAGATATGTTTAATGTAGTTATATGGTACGTGCTATGTTATTTATGAATCCCTATTTCTCGTCTTGATATATAAAAGGCACTGTGTCAACGTTACCTATTTCCACTGATGGAGACATTACAACACAAAAGGAATCCATTTGGCAACTCAAATCCATGCCAACCCTCTTTGGAGCAATTCAGCCAGTCCCATTCCCTCTCTATATTCCCATTCCCCTGAGTTTCACATCAGAATGGAATGGATGAGAATTCTAGATGAGCTGAGACTGGGGTGGAGTCGGGCGATGTCACTGAGATGGAAATAGTGATGATGATGTGGACATGTGGCTGGAAGCTCATCTTGGGGTGAAATATTTCACCAGGGTTGTGAACAGCCTGGTTCAGGTCAGACATGTTGCCAGGAAGAGGGATAGAGTTGTTGGCGAGCAAGTGGAGATTGGAGAGGGGACTGAAGACAAAGAACAAAGAACAGTACAGCACAGGAAACAGGCCCTTCGGCCCTCCAAGCCTGTGCCACTCCTTGGTCCAACTAGACCAATCGTTTGTATCCCTCCATTCCCAGGCTGCTCATGTGACTATCCAGGTAAGTCTTAAACGATGTCAGCGTGCCTGCCTCCACCACCCTACTTGGCAGCGCATTCCAGGCCCCCACCACCCTCTGTGTAAAAAACGTCCCTCTGATGTCTGAGTTATACTTCGCCCCTCTCAGCTTGAGCCCGTGACCCCTCGTGATCGTCACCTCCGACCTGGGAAAAAGCTTCCCACTGTTCACCCTATCTATACCCTTCATAATCTTGTATACCTCTATTAGATCTCCCCTCATTCTCCGTCTTTCCAAGGAGAACAACCCCAGTCTACCCAATCTCTCCTCATAGCTAAGACCCTCCATACCAGGCAACATCCTGGTAAACCTTCTCTGCACTCTCTCCAATGTTCAGTGGGTTCAGTCTTCCCAGTATTTATATGAAAGAAATTTCTGTTCGTTTAGTACTGGAAGTCAGATAAGTCAGGATGGTGTGTGGGTTGGAGGAACTCGGAGGTGATGGTGTTTATACCCATCTGCTATCTTGGTCCTTCCAGTTGGTGGAGTTGAGGGTTTGTGAGATTCTGTCAAAGTTCTTGTCAAGTTGTAGATGTATAAAATTCCTTGCCTTCACCTCAGCCACTCCTACTTCTCTCTATCTCCTCCCAAAGTCCTGTGTAGACCCAGGCTGTGTGGCAGGTTTCATTCCCTGAAGGATATCAGTGAACCAGTTGGGTTTGTATGACAATCCAGCAGCTTTCTTGGTTACCCTTTCCTCACGGCAGCTCCACAAATGAGCAGATTCATTCAGCTCAATTTCACAACCCACCGTTGTGTTTTTGTGGGTTCTTTCTCACTCACTTTTTTCTGTTTTAAATCAATTTCACAGGGGTTCACAAGAAGAAGATTTGCAGTTGAGAAACTGAAACAAAACATGATATCAGAATCTGATGAGTCGGCCAATTTATTGTAACCTGAATATCATTGCATTTTGAAATTGGAAGAGAAAAGCACCACTCACAGTGGGGAGAAACTGTACATGTGTTCTGTTTGTGGACAAGACTTCAACCAATCATCTGGCCTTTGGGAACATAATTGCAGTCACAACAGGGAGATGGCATGGAAGTGTGAGGATTGTGGGAAGGAATTCAATTACCCATCCCTGCTGGAAACTCATCGACGCAGTCACACTGGGGAGAGGCCATTCACCTGCTCCCAGTGTGGGAAGGGATTCACTCAGTTATCCAGCTTACATATACACCAGAGGACTCATGCTGAGGAGAGGCCATTCACCTGCTCCCAATGTGGGAAGGGATTCAATCAGTCATCCAACCTAGCAATACACCAGCGTGTTCACACTGGGGAGAAACCGTTCACCTGCTCTGAATGTGGGAAGGGATTTTCTCACTCATCCACTCTGCTGATACACCAGCGAACTCACACTCAGGAGAGGCCATTCACTTGCTCCCAGTGTGGGAAGGGATTTGCTGACTCATCTACTTTGTTGAAACACCAGCGAGTTCACACTGGGGAGAGGCCATTCACCTGTTCCCAGTGTGGAAAGGGATTTGCTCAGTCAGCCACCTTGTTCACACACCAGCGAATTCACACTGGGGAGAGGCCATTCACCTGCTCTGTGTGTGGGAAAGGATTCAGTCGCTCATCAACTCTGCTGACACACCAGCGAGTTCACACTGGGGAGAAACCATTCATCTGCTGTGTGTGTGGGAAAGGATTCAATCACTCATCCAACCTAGCAATACACCAGCGAATCCACACAGAGGAGAGGCCATTCATCTGTTGTGTGTGTGAGAAGGGATTCAATCAGTCCTCTAAACTAGCAATACATCAGCGGGTTCACACTGGGGAGAGGCCGTTCACCTGCTTGCAGTGTGGGAAGGGATACGTTACCTCATCGAATCTTCTGACGCACCAGCGAATTCACAAGTTGTGATTGGATTTCAAATTAGGGAGAAACCATGAAAATGTGCAGACCGTGAGGAGAGTTTCAGTTACCCGTCAGAGCTGGAAGCACACCGGGGACTGTTTGAAGATGGAGGGTTTCTACAAGCTGCTCTAAGACTTGTCTTCTCTCTGAAAGCTTCAGGACAGTCTATACTCATTATAGCAAGTATATTTATGGTTTCTCACTGTAACTGAAGTGGGATCTACATCTCTGAGGAATGTTGCATATTTGGAACTGAAATTGTGCTAAATTAGAAATTAAAGTTGTTTCCTTTCACTTTTAAATATTGTTCAACTGTTAATAGTTAAGCTGCTTCATTTTTTGGAATTATATTCAAGCTGTTGTTAAATAAAGTTTGTTTTACCATGAAAGATTCCTAATTTGTCAGTGGAATTACTCCTGAAGTGAAGCATCCGATCCTCACATTTATGCCAAAATCGAAAAATTTGTTTGGATCTAATCTGGCTTCCGAACATAATTTATGGGTTCTGGTCCAGGACACTTTTGGAAGGGATTCACTCCATAATCTACCCTCCAACCACCCCCGCTTCACTCTGGGGAGAGACCTTTTAAATGCCCAGACTGTGAGAACTGCTATAAAAGCTGTAGAGAACTGATGTCTCATCAACGTGTTCACACTAATGAGAGAGCATTCAGCTGCTTTTACTGTGAGACGTGGTTCAGGGAATCCCTGTACACCAGCGAGTTCACACTGGGGAGAGGCTATTCACCTGCTCTGAGTTTGGGAAGAGATCCACTCAGTTTTGAGGTTCGATTTCCAGTATCTGCAGTATCTTATTTTGATCTGATTTTTTGTTTGATTTATTATTGTCGCATGTATTGGGATACAGTGAAAAGTATTGTTTATTGTGCGCTTTGCAGACAAAACCTACCGTTCCAGCATTTTCTGTTTTAGTTCCTTTTGAAGGGTTCTCCCTCTCTCCTCCATCCTCACCGACAACAGCAAGTCTGAGGAGCTCATGAAGCTCCTTTGTCACTAAGATTGAGACAGTCTGATCAGCTGCCTCTGCTGTTTCCCTCGCTTCCATTGGGTCAATATGTGTTTAAAAATTTGCCCAACCCTAAACTCATCTTGCTTTAGTTTCTCTCTGTCAAGCAGTCGATTTAGTAACCTATATTTGTATTGTTGGATATTAGAAATAAGATATACATTTAAGTGAGTTTAATTCGGTGTTTCTGTGTACAGAAGGGTTAAAACTTTCATAGATTAATGTTAAATAAAGGTGTTTGCATGTATGGGGTTTTGGTTTCATTTCAAACTGTGCCTGTATTGTGTTCAGAGAGTTTACAATGTGAAAACACACATAAGTAAAGACTAGGTAAGGAAAGACTTGGCAACCAGTGGCCATTTTGGGTCAGAAATAATTTTTGAGTTAGCTGAAGAGGAAACTGCCAGAACCATTAGGCAGAACAATGGAGTAAGGGCAAGAAAGAAAGTCCCAGAAGTTGAAGAACAGATAGTTCCAGAAACCAGGGAATGAAAAAGGTCTGAGGAAAACTGAAGTCAAAGGGAATCTGAACAAGATACTGTTCCCTGAAGTTAAAGAAAGGTGTAGAGAGAGGCTTCCAGTTAAAGGCAACACACCTGGTGAAGTTGGCTGGCAAAAAGCCAGAATCTGAAGTAATCCTAAGGTTGGGACTTTGGTACCACCTGTGAAACAGTGGTGTTCTGGTGATATGGCTGGGTACCTGAGAGATTGTGTGGAAGCTTGAGTGCATGTGATAATCTGAGGCAGAAGAATAGTGAAAGGAGAGATTGAAATCCTGGAAGTGGATCCTTGCTGAAAAGATCTGAGAGAGTGCGTTGTTTGGGAGAACATTTTTGAGAGTGGATCTGATTGATGAAAATTTCTGTGCACCAATTTCAATGACAATGTTGTAATTTGTAATTTTACACATGACAGAATCTCAGTGTGATTACTCAGCATCAGGTTATACTCTGACCGGTGCAGTGCAAATGGTGGAACTTACTGATCAAGAACCGGTCAGAGATTACATTGAATCACAGAGAATTCTCTCATTCTTGGGCGACATGGTGACACAGTGGTTAGCGCTGCTGACTCACAGTGCCAGGGTCCCAGGTTCGAATCCCGGCTTGGGTCACTGTCTGTGTGGAGTTTGCACATTCTCCCCGTGTCTGCATGGGTTTGCTCCGGTTTCCTTCCACAGTCCAAAGGTGTGTGGGTTAGGTGGATTGGCCATGCTAAATTGCCCTGAGTGTCAGGGGGGCTAGCTAGGGTAAATGCACGAGGTTATGGGGAAAGGGCCTGGGTGGGATTGTGGTGGGTGCAGACTCAATGGGCCGAATGGCCTCCTTCGACACTATAGGGATTCTATGAATATCCAGACCAGAAAGACATTGTTCGGTTTAACTAGTCTGTGCTGGTGTTTATATTTCATACAAGACACCTCCCATTCCATCTCCCTCATTTCAGCCTTTCAGCTCATCTTTCTAATCTCCTTTCCCTCACGTACTCATCACATTTTCTTTTTAAACGATGAGTTGTCCAGCTAGTTCCTGTGGCAGTGAATTTCACATTGTGATCAATCTCTGAGTATAGATGGTGAGTGACTTGGAGGGGAACGTGCAGGTGATGATGTTCCCATGCATTTGCTGCCCTTCTCCAAGGTGCTCGAGGTTGCGGGTTTGCAAGATGCTGTCAAAGAAGCCTTGGTGAGTGCTTGCAGTGCATCTTGTAGGTGGTACACCTCCAGCTGCCATGTGAGTCAATGTTGGAGGGAGTAGATGTTTGTAGAAGGATTGCCAATCAAGCTGCTTTGTCTTGGATGGTGTTGAGCTTCCTGAGTTGTTGGAGCTGCACTAATTCAGAAAATTGGAGCTTATTCAATTAGACACAAGAGTTGTGCCTTGTAGATGCTGGAGTTTGGGGAGAAGGATTAAACAGACCTTTTAGTGGAAAATTCACCTGATCTGGCCCAGACACCACGAGGAGATGGAAATGGGATGTGTTATGATTCTCAATTGAAACCCTACCCAACTGAAAAAGTGAACTTTGAAGACTCGAACACGGAGGGAGGGATGTCTGTTAGTGTTCTTCAGCAGTGGAAGTGGGGATCAGGATTGCGCTGGAAGAACAGGAGTGATGGTGAAATGAGTCAGCAAATAGGGAACGGTTATTTAACCACCAGCTCAGGTTACTGAAGCCTGAATATTGTGGGAGAGAAAAGGTGAGAGTGTTGCAGAGTTTAAAGTGGAACAAGAGAGCTTTAAGCTGGTGGAGTCAGTGAAATCTGAGTCTCGGTTTTGTCTCCTGTCATTTCATGGAGGCCCCGTTTTGCTGAAACCAATAGAGAAAACGCTGGAAAATCTCAGCAGGTCTGGCAGCATCTGTCAGGAGAGAAAAGAGCTGACGTTGATGACCCTTTGTCAAACCCTTTTCTCTTTTGGTTTCAGATTCCAGTATCTGCAGTAATTTGCTTTTATCCCATTTTGCTGAAACACTTTATTTCCACAGTTACAGAATCAGTGAAAAGACATTGCACATTCTTCACAGCAGCATCAAACTCACACTGACTGTTTCCTCACTCACCTCGAGGTTATCGATTCGCCTCCGGCCTCTTCCGTTCACTCCTGCTTCGGGTGTGGTCTCAGAATGGGGAGGGGGAGGATTAGTGACCACCTCCCCGCACCCCCCTCCCCCCCACAAACACACACAAAGAGGAACGACTCAAACACAATCATTAAATAAAGTGAACACACGCACGCACACACCAAACGTGTATGTGCTCGCACACAGGTACACACACACACACATGAACTGAAATGCGTGTACACCCACATAGACACACACAGTCATAGACACAAGCGTGCCTGCTCACAGACAAAGTCGTAGAATTCCTACAGTGCAGAAGAGACCATTCAGCCCTTTGAGTCTGCACTGACTCTCTGACAGAGCATCTTACCCGGGCCCTATTCCCGTAACCCCATATATTTACCCCACTAATCACTCTGATCTACATATTTTGTTACATAAAGCAGCAATTTAGCATGGTCAATCCACCTAACCAGCACATATTGAAGTTTGGGAGGAAACCAGAGCCTCCGGAGGAAACCCATGCAGACACGGGGAGAACGTGCCAACTCCACACAGACACAGGGGCGGCACAATGGGGAGCACTGCTGCCTCACAGAACCAGGGACCTGGGTTCAAATCAAGCCTCAGGTTGTGTGAGGTTTGTGCATTCTCCCCGTGTCTGTGAGAGTTTCCTCCAGTTGCTCCGGTTTCCACCGACACTCCAAAGACGTGCGATTTAGGTGGATTGGCCGTGCTAAATTGCCCCTTAGTGTCGGGGATATTATCAGTGTAAATACGTGGGGTTATGGGGATAGGGCCTGGGTGGGGTTGTTGTTGGTGCTGGCTCGGTGGGCCGATTGGTCTCTTTCTGCACTGTCGGGATTCTATGATTTATCCAAGGCTGGAATCGAACCCAGGGCCCTGGCGCTGTGAGAGTAACCACCGTGCCACCATGCCGCCCAGGTGGGCACACAGACAGCTGCACACACTACACTGTCAATCACCTGCCTCCAGCTGTCAGTGCTGAGGAAGTGAAACCAAGCTCCCCCCCCTCCTCACTCACTGCTGTGTCAGGTGGATAGTAAAATCCCACGGCCACTACTGGATGGAGCGAAGGAGAGCTCCCGCTGGTTTCCGAGGGCCGATCTTTATCCTTCAAACAGCCTAACATTTGGTGGTTATCCGACAGTTTGTGGGATCTGCTGTGTGCAGTGCCTGCCGGGTTTCCCAGGTGAACAGCAGTGACTGTGTTTTGGAAACAGGAAGCTGCTGTGTTGATTCAGAGTGCTCTGGAACAGCCCAGAACAAGCACAGGAGCTAAATCATTCCCTCCTTTCGATGTTCCCTCCTGCCGTTCTGTAGGAAGAGATGGTGACTGCACAGCAAGATCCCACAAGGCACGATGCAACACACAGTCAGGGAACTTAATTTCAGAGACGGTTTGAGGGACCCCTGGGAGAACCTGTTACAGCAGCTTGAATCTCAGGAACAGGTTACACAAATCTGTGACCTTCTGACCTGGGTGAGAGAGAGAATGAGAGGCACCAGGATAAGCCTGGAATGACTGATCCAGGAACTTCCAGTCCCATCGTCAACTCCAACAGGTCCCTTATCCGAGGCTCAGCAAAGGGGGTCAACATGATAAACAACTGAATCCCCAGTGAAAAAATACACAGTCCCTGCTGTCAATATCTCCGGCCATTCCACATCGGTCACAGGTACACGGGCTAGTGTCTATCTCTGTGTGTGTGTGGAGGGGACAGTGATGGGAGGGCATGTTACCTACAGAAAGCCTGGTCCCAGGTTAGCCAGACGGCAGGTTGTATCCGGTGTCGATCGTCCTCAGGCCGTGTCTCAGCGAGCGATAGTAGGAGAGTGGGACCATCACAGGACCAGGCCCCCGCCCGTGTTCTCCACTCTCTGTGTGAAAGAAGAAGGTGGTAAGAATCGGAGTGGGAATAGCTTCTGTCGAGCCTGCTCCACTATTCATCATCAACCTCATCTCCACTTTCCCTGCAGTCTTCCCAATCCCTCAATTCCCAAAGATATCCCCACTTTCTGCACACTCCTCCCCATCCCATAATTCCCAAAGATATCCCCACTTTCCCTGCACTCCTCTCCATCCCTCAATTCCCAAAGATATCTCCACTTTCCGCACACTCCTCCCCATAGATATCCCCACTTTCCCCGCACTCCTCCCCATTCTTCAATTCCCAAAGACATCCCCACTTTCCCTGCACTCTTCCCCCATCCCTCATTTGTTTTTGTTCATTTGTGGGACATGGGCGTCTCTGACTGGCCAGCATTTATTGCCCATCCCTAGTTGCCCGAGGGCTGTTGAGCATCAACCACGTTGCTGTAGCTCTGGAGTCACATGTAGGCCAGACCAGGTAAGGGCGGCAGATTTCCTGTGGTTGACTCTCAACTGCCCTCCAAGAGCAACGAGGGATGGACAATAAATGCTGACCAGCCAGTGGTGCCCATATCCCACGAATGAATAAAAAGAATTGGGCCCAATCTACTCAACCTCTCAGGCTCCACAGCCCTGAATGGTTTCCTCTTCCTATTTTCCTGGCTCCCCCTCACATACAGAGTGCGGATCTCACCTGGGGCGGCTGGATGAATGCCAGCCAGTCAGAGGCGTGTGTGGGCAGCAGCCCCATTGCCTGGCACTTGTAGATGGCCAGGGCCAACCCCAGCAGGTTGCCGATGAAGTAGATGAGACGCTGCAGCCGGTGCTGATTCGAATTCCCCAGGACCCGAAAGACTGAGAGCGAGAATGGAAAAGCAGGAAATTCAGGAACATGTGAGAACCTTTCCTCATAACACAACACATCCATTTTAGGTATCAGTGTCTGGTAAACCGTCTCTGAACTGTCTCCAGCATACTTGCACACTTCCTTAAATAAGGTGACCAATACTGCACACAGTACTCCAGATGTGGTCTCACTAGTGACCTGTACAACTGAAGCATAACCTCCCAAGTTCTGTATTTAATTCCCATCACAATGAATGATAACATTCTATTAGTTTTCCTAATTACTTGCTGTACCTGCATATTAGACTTTTGTGATTTATGCACTCAGACACCCAGATCTTGATCAATTGTGCCAGTGGGCTGACGAATGGCAGATGGAGTTTAATTTAGACAAATGCGAGGTGATGCATTTTGGTAGATTGAACCAGGGCAGGACTTACTCAGTTAATGGTAGGGCGTTGGGGAGAGTTACAGAACAAAGAGATCTGAGGGTACATGTTCATAGCTCCTTGAAAGTGGAGTCACAGGTGGACAGAGTGGTGAAGAAGGCATTCGGCATGCTTGGTTTCATTGGTCAGAACATTGAATACAGGAGTTCGAATGTCTTGTTGAAGTTGTACAAGACATTGGTAAGGCCACACTTGCAATACTGTGTGCAGTTCTGGTCACCCTATTATAGAAAGGATATTATTAAACTAGAAAGAGTGCAGAAAAGATTTACCAGGATGCTACCGGGACTTGATGGATTGAGTTAAAAGGAGAGGATAGATAGACTGGGACGTTTTTCTTTGGAGCGTAGGAGGCTGAGGTGTGATCTTATAGAGGTCTATAAAATAATGAGGGGGCACAGATCAACTAGACAGTCAATATCTTTTCCCAAAGGTAGGGGAGTCTAAAACTAGAGGGCATAGGTTTAAGGTGAGAGGGGAGAGATACAAAAGTGTCCAGAGAGGCAATTTTTTCACACAGAGGATGGTGAATGTCTGGAACAAGCTGCCAGAGGTAGTAGCAGAGGCAAGTACAATTTTGTCTTTAAAAAAGCATTTAGATAGTTACATGGGTACGATGGGTTTAGAGGGATATGGGCCAAATGCGGGCAATTGGGATTAGGTTCGGGATTTTAAAAAAGGAAGGGCGGCATGGACAAGTTGGGCCGAAGGGCCTGTTTCTATGCTGTAAACCTCTATGACTCGATCCCTCTGAATCTCTGAGCTCTGCAATCTCTCAAAATTTAGACAAAATGCTTCTTTTTCATTCTTCCTGCCGAAATGGACAATTTCAAATTTGCCCACATTCTACTCCATTTGCCAGATATTTCCCCACTCACTTAACCTTTCTATCTTTCTGTACTCTCTGTATGTCCGCTTCACAACTTACTTTCCATCTATCTGTGTGTCATCGGCAAATTTGCCAAACATCCCTTCATCCAGTCATTCATATAAATTTGATTCCTTGCCCCAAATTTGATTCCTTGTCCACTATTTAGTTTAAAACCGTCTCTATTTTCCTCATCATGGGGTTCGCAAGAACACCGGCCCCAGCACAGTTCAGGTGTTGACTGTCCCAACGGCACAGATCCCACTTTACCCAGTACTGATGTCAGTGTCCCATGAACCAGAACCCACCTTCCACACCAGTTAGGGTGGCACAGTGGTTAGTACTGCTGCCGCACAACACCAGGGACTCGGTTCTATACTGGCTTAGAATCCCTACAATTCAGAAGGAGGCCATTCAGCCCATCGCTTCTGCGCCGACCATAATCCCACCCCGGCCCTATCCCTGTAACACAACGTATTTACTCTGTTAGTCCCCCTGACACTATGGGACAACGAACCATAGCCAATCAATTTAACCCGCACATCTTTGAACTGTGGGAGGAAACCGGAGGACCCGGAGGAAACCCACGCAGACAGACAGAGAACATGAAAACTCCACACACACGGTCACTCGAGGCTGGAATTGAACCTGGGTCCCTGCCGCTGTGAGGCAGCAGTGCTAACCACTATGCCACCCCTTGGGTCACTATCTGTGCAGAGTTTGCACGTTCACCCTGTATCTGTGTGGGTTTTCTCCGGGTGCTCCGGTTTTCTCCCAGTCTGAAAGACGTGCTGGTTAGGTGCACTGGCCACGCTAAATTCTCCCTCAGTGTACCCGAACATGTACTGGAGTGTGGCGACTCGGGGATTCTCACAGTAACTTCATTGCAGTGTTAACGTAAGCCTACTTGTGACACTAATAAATAAACTTTAACGCAGCCTTTCAGTCACGCATTCATCCCTCCGATCTGATCTGTCCTATACCTATTAGCATGTGGCTCAGGTAATAATTCAGAGATTATAACCATTGAGGTTCTGCTTCTTAATTTAGTGCTTAGGTCCTCATATCGACACTGAAAATCTCCTTCTTTATCTCTGTTGTTTATACCTACATTGACGAGGACAACTGGAACCTTCCCCTCCCCACTGAAATTTCTTCTCCAGCCCTGATCAGATGTCCTGAACCCCGGCCCCAGACAGGCACCACAGCTGCCTTGATTCACATTCTTTACTGCAGAGAATGTGCCAATCCCTCTCACTATACTGTCCCCCATTATCACTGCATTCCTTTTTGCTCCCCTCACTAGAATGGCTTCCTGTACCACAGTGCCATGGGTAATTGGTTCATCCATCCTGCAGCTCCCATTCATCCAAACAAGCTGAAAATACCTCAAACTGGCTGGACAATGTTAAAGGCTAAGGCTCCTGTCTGTGAGTTCCCTTATCTGTCTCACTCTCCTGTTCCTGACCACTGACCAAATCAGCAGACCCTGTGCCAAGAAGTGTGACTGCTCCCTGATACAAAGAATCCAGGTAACTTTCCCCCTCCCTGATGCATTGCAGTGTCTGTAGTTCAGCCTCCAGCTCATAAACTCTGAACCAGAGCTGCTTGAACTTCACTTACTGCAGACATGGTTGCCCTGGATCAAACTGACAGCCAGGAGCTCCCACATGCTGCAGCTGTGACACATCTTTAATGTGTGCGAATAAACTGTTTAATTATTTTACCTAATTACATATTTTATTTTTGTTTTCAAGTATTTTAGTTTTTAAGTATTTTATTAACCTTACCACCAGTTGCTGTACTTTTTTAATCCTTAAGAATAGAATAAACCGTAGTCACTTCGCAGATCCTCACCAAAAATCTAGCTTCTTCTCCTGTCGAAGAGTAAGATCACTTCCTGACGGCTGAGAAAGTTAGAAAGCAAAACAGCACCTCTTTCCCTTTCTTCTCTAACTCCCTTAATTACCCAACTCCCAGAACTCTATTCTAAGCTACATTCAAGTGATGCCGGTTCAGAGCTGTTTCTGAGCTGCAGATTCGATACAATACTCACTTGCAGACATGGACATCAAGGCCTGTATGGGTCTCCAGGCCATCATGCACACCATCATGATAGGGAGGATGGAGATGGTGTTGCCAGCCATGTACATGATGAACAGATTCATGGGCAGCTGTTTCAATGGGCCCAAGGCAATGTCCCAGCAGCGCTGAAAACAGAAAGTGAGCAGGGTATCAGTAAAGGGGGCCGGTTAGGGGAGGCCATATACTGATCTTATACCCAGGCCTTGAAGTAAGCATGATGATTAACCCTTTATCACACAGGCTGCTGTGGTTCACCAAGGTACTTCACCACTGTGGACAAACCAGGGGCGTTGTCAGTCACACACTAAAGACACATTCAAATCCAACTTACTTTCTCAACCAGGATCCAGTCTGTTTCTTGGACACAGATGTCTGGCAGCTGTTTGTCCGAATATGCGACTGGGCATATGGAGTCTCTCTGGCCACACTGTTGATCACGGCTCCTGTGAGAAACAGAAAACACAAATTGGTCACCCTTTCAAGACCTTCTTTAAAGAGGGAGTCTCTCTGTTGAGGACCCCAACGTGGTGGCAATAGTGCCAGCACGAACTAAAGCTTGGGCAAACCTCGGACACACACTGCCGTTGTGTCCACTGAACTGCCAGGGGAATGGAGAGATGCAGAAGTGGATTAGTGTCAATTGATAATCAGGGTGCCAATCCACTTGCCCTCCATTTAGGGACAAAGTGACAAATCACCAGATGTACCAAATTGTATCTTGAAAACAAACACTGCGGGACATTGAGAGAGATCCAGTTCAGCACCCGGCCCTGGAAACGAGCAATCGTTCCTCCAACCACCACCGCAGTTGGCACCTGATCAGGTGGAGGGGCTGAAACCAAAAGGGCATCTCAGGGTCATGACCTGGGGGATTTGAGGGGCTGCTTTGTGCTGAGGAGCTCGGTGAGGGGTAAAAGAGGCGTGAAAAACCCGGGGTTGGGAAGTTTTGGGTTGGTGCCACATCCCCGGGTCAGTGTGCGGTGGCCTCCCCTCAGGAGAGACGGGCTGACCCGGCTTGCCTCCTTCTCGAGCCCCCGGCTTCCCGCGCGGCCTCCGCACCTGCTGCTGCCGCTCAAGTTAAGCTCGAGGGTCCACTTGTGCCAGCGCGCGCCGTGGACAAGCCCCGCCCCTGCCGCCATGACAACGCCGCCGACCGTTAACCGTCCCCCGCTTTCAAATCTGATTCAGATCAAGAGAAGAAGCCGCACACTTCCGTCAACAAAACGCTCCCGCTGCAATGCGCGCATGTGCGATCCCAACCGCCTCAGCGTTCTGCGTGCACCGCCCTGCGTGCACCGCCCAAAGCCCCGCCCCCACATCGTCGTCATCTTTGTTAGGGGCACATCTGTTCCGACTCTTCACCTTCTGGCCAAATGGAGCACGTTTGCCCCGCACAAAGATGGACATCACTTAATGTCAGAGATATTTGCAATATTGAGTCCAGATGACCCTTTGTCAAAGCAAAAAGACATAGAAAGTGGAAGATATTTATACTGCAGGGTGAGGGAATGAAACCAGGGGAAAATACTGCTCATGGTTGTGATGCGCGATATATCACACGGGAGGCAAGATGTACTCGGGAAATAAAGGCTTTTATTGCCAACAATAACAGAGCTACGGGGCGGCACGGTAGCACAGTGGTTAGCACTGCTGCTTCACAGCTCCAGGGTCCCAGGTTCGATTCCCGGCTCGGGTCACTGTCTGTGTGGAGTTTGCACATTCTCCTCGTGTCTGCGTGGGTTTCCTCCGGGTGCTCCGGTTTCCTCCCACAGTCCAAAGATGTGCGGGTTAGGTTGATTGGCCAGGTTAAAAATTGCCCCTTAGAGTCCTGAGATGCGTAGGTTAGAGGGATTAGCGGGTAAATGTGTGGGGGTAGGGCCTGGGTGGGATTGTGGTCGGTGCAGACTCGATGGGCCGAATGGCCTCCTTCTGCACTGTAGGGTTTCTATGATTTCTTCTATGATATACAATATACAATCCCAGACTAAAGGGCCACCAGGCAGAGCAGTGACCTTTATACCTCTCCCAGGAGGCGGAGCCAACTGGTGTGTACCATAGGACTATATTAACAGGTAGAACAGCCCAACCCTAACCCCAACAGTAACATATCTACAGACTCATAGTACTGGCCAGACCCTGGCTCAGCACTACCTGGTGGCAACCAACAATGGTTCACCACAGGTTGTCCACATTCTCTCTGTGGACAGCCATTACAGCACCAGGGACTCAGGTTTGTTTCTCGGCTTGGGGTGACTGTGCGGAGTCCGCACGTTCTCCAGGTGCTCCTGTTTCCTCCCACACATCATCTTTTTCTTCTCATGAAAATCCAGTATTTCCGATCGCTCTGAATAAATTTTGAGGTTCAAGTCAGAGCGAATAAATAAAAGCAAAAAACTGTGGATGCGAGAATCTGAAACAAAAACTGATAATGAACCCCTGTTCATTATTCAACATTTAACATCAATACATTTATTTATTATGCATCTCCTCATTCTGAATTGAATATCTCTGACATATGCAGCATTGAATTGCAACTATAACTGGCCAACAAAACAGATCGAGTCACTGGTTAATGCACTTCCCATGATGCTTATTTGAGATTGACCATAGTCAGTTTATCAACAAAATCAAATATGTTTAATGGGAAGAGATTTAAGAATGATCAGTTAGTTTATTCTGGGTGTGAAATATGCTGGCGCCTAAATCCCATTCATCTATCGGAAAGTCCAGTAGATCTGCAGTGAGCCTCGATTCCCTCAACAGCATGAATGGTTTTCCCTATATTATTATGAAAACGATTTTAAAAAGATGTTTCTGTGCAATGTGCACCACTTCCTCTAGTTCAGTTACAGTATCACTTGTGTCTGTCTTTATGAGCACACACTACTATTCGACATGTTTCATGGATTGAACAAGTTGCTAATATATGCACGGTGTCAAAATACAAACATTTCTTTCCTGCAACGACATCTTAAAATGCACCATTTCTGATTTTCCTGAAAGCATTTGAGACCGAAGTCAAAACAAAGATAACATGGCGACAACATCGAGAATTGGATAATGTTCAGCAAATAACCAAAATCATGCATACTTCCTGAAATGATAAAGTTTCTGTCTGGTTTTGAACCAGGGACTTCTTACGTGTTAGGCAAACATGATAGCCACTACACTACAGAAACTACCAGCAGTTAGGCGCAGCCAATCGACCTGTCTGCAAGGTTCAACTCTGCTGTGTTGCTGCAGGTTCTCATGGTTTGACTATCCACCAGTATCTATTACAAGCCCACCAACTCCCACAACTATCTTGACTGCAGCTCTTCACACCCCACATCCTGAAAGGACTCCATCCCATTCTCTTCATTCTTTCACCTCCGCTGCATCTGTTCTGATCTTACCACTTTCCTAAATAGCGTTGCAGATATGTCTTTCTTCTTCACCAGTTGTGGTTTTCCACCCACTGTTGTTGACAGGGCTCTTGCCCCTGTCCACCCATCCCCCGAGCCACTGCTCTCACTCCCTCCCCTTCCTCTCAGAACCAGGACAAGGTTCCCCTTGTCTTCACTTTTCACCCAACCAGCCTCCGCATTCAAAGGATCATCTGCTGCCATTGCTGCCAATTCCAGCATGATGCCACTACCCAACACATCTTCCCCTCAGCCCCCCGCCCACTTCCCAGCATTCCACAAGGATCGTTCTCTCTGGGATACCCTGGTTCATGCCTCCATCCAACCAACATCCTATCCTCTACCCATGGCACCTTCCCATGCCATCGTAGAAGGTGCAACACCTGCCGCTTTATCTCCTCCCTATTCACTTCCCGGGTTCTAAACACCCCTTTCAAGTGAGGCAGCGCTTCACATGCACCTTCTTCAACCTGGTCTATTCAATTCGCTGCTGCCAATCCAGTCTACTCTACATCGGAGAGACCAAACACAAATTGGGTGACCACTTTGTTGAAAACCTTCAGTCCATCTGCAAGCAGGACCCAGACCTTCCTGTCACTTGCCCCTTCAAAACACCACCCTGCTCTCCTGCCCACATGTCCGTCCTTGGCCTTTTCCAATGTTCTCGTGAACCCCAATGCAAATTGGAGGAACAGAACCTCATCTTCCGATTGGGCACTTTACAGCCTTCCAGACTGAATATTGAGTTCAACAACTTCAGACCATGATTCTCCCCTCCACCTTCACCCCATTTCCATTTATTTTATTTCATTTTGTTTCTTCTTTTCATCTCATTCATCCATTTTATCATATTTCTTTCTCACTTCCATTTTTCAACTTCTTCATCCCTGCTCTCCTTCTCGCCCACACCCGCCCCCTCCCCCCCACCAACTCCCCCTCCCCCCCTCCATTCAGGGCAAACCATCTGTACCTCTGCTCTACCATTCTGATTAACACTTTTCACACCTCTCTCAGCCTTCTGCATTCTCCTTTTCATTCCCCTTGTCCAATTACAGCACCCCCCCCTTCCACCCTCATAATATAAATCTTGTCTGATTTTCTTTGCCCTTAGCTCTGATGAAGGGTCATCCAAACTCGAAACGTTGGCGAGTTACTCAATATTTGTTTCGTTTTCAATATTAAATATGAATCCATGTATTTAATACATACATCTTCATTCTGAGTTGAATATCTCGGGAATATGCAACATTGCATTGCAAACATTACTGACCAATAAAAGAAATCGAGTTACTGGGTAATACACATTCCATGGTGCTTATTTGAGACCGTCAGCTTTTAAACAATATCAAACATCCTAAAAGGGAAAAGATTTAATAATGATTTGCTAGTTATACTTGATCCCTCTTTATTCTGCATGTGAAACATTCTGGCGCCTAAATCCCGCTCATCTATAGAAAAGTCCAGCAGATCTACACTGAGTTTCGATTTACTCATCTCCCTGAGTGATTTTTCCCCATTTCTTTATAATGAAGAACAATTTTTAAAATATGCTTCCGGGAAATGTGCGCCATTTCCTCTCGTTCAGTTACAGTTTCACTTGTGTCTGTCTTTATGAGCACACACGACTATGACACATGTTTCAGATGATGATTAACTATGTTCGTCTGCACTTGTAAAACCATTATATTCTGTTATGGACTGAACAAGTTGCTAATATGCGCACAGTGTCAAAATACACACATTTATTTCCTAACCTAACCGCACATCTTTGGACTGTGGGAGGAAACCGGAGCACCCGGAGGAAACCCACGCAGACACGAGGAGAATGTGCAAACTCCACACAGACAGTGACCCGAGCCGGGAATCGAACCCAGGACCCTGGAGCTGTGAAGCAGCAGTGCTAACCACTGTGCTACCGTGCCGCGGGGCACACTACAGAACGTGATAACCACTACACTACAGAAACAACTGATAGCATAGCGGGGCGGCACGGTAGCACAGTGGTTAGCACTGCTGCTTCACAGCTCCAGGGTCCTGGGTTCAATTCCCGGCTCGGGTCACTGTCTGTGTGGAGTTTGCACATTCTCCTCGTGTCTGCGTGGGTTTCCTCCGGGTGCTCCGGTTTCCTCCCACAGTCCAAAGATGTGCGGGTTAGGTTGATTGGCCAGGTTAAAAATTGCCCCTTAGAGTCCTGAGATGCGTAGGTTGGAGGGATTAGCGGGTAAATATGTGGGGGTAGGGCCTGGGTGGGATTGTGGTCGGTGCAGACTCGATGGGCCGAATGGCCTCCTTCTGCACTGTAGGGATTCTATGATTTCCTCATTGCGTCTTAAAACACAGCATTTCTGATTTTGCTGAAAGCATTTGTGGCCGAGTTCAGAGCAAAGACAACATGATTACAACATGGAGAATCGGACAATGTTCAGCAACAACTACCATGCAAAACTTCCCTCACGCTAAATGAAGAACTATAATTAATGTTTCTGCCCGGTTTCGAACCGGGGACTTTTCGCGTGTGAGGCGAACGTGATAACCACTACACTACAGAAACAACTGATAGCATAGCGCCGCCAATTGGCCTGGCCACAATGTTCAACTCGACTGTGTTGCTGCAGGTTTGAATGGTTATACTGAGAGCCCATGTCACTCAATACAAGACAAAAACCGTTTCTTTCAACCTGATTTCTCAACTTATCTTGAACTTCAACCTTTAAAAGCGGT